>NC_084550.2:47865000-48147500 GCF_033978685.3 Nerophis lumbriciformis | reverse complement strand
TATTATAAGCAGACTTAGCAACACTGCTCGTATCAGATTTTGGACTATTTTGCCGCTTAGACATCAAGAACAGGATGTCTTGCTGACACTTTCAGCTTCAACTCTTTCCAATTTGATGTACAAATTAATTAAAATAACTAGTTTCGAGCTGACCGTGGCTACATCAACAACAAGAAACCGAAACTTCCTGGACAAGCGGAAGAATCGAAGAAGACCGGTAAAGGGTTTGGAATTTAATGATACTGTGGAGGAGCTACTGCTGGAACAAGTAGCTATAGGACGGAGGGGATCAAAGATACGACACAATTGGGCGGTACAACTTTTGAATATATCCATTCACAGCTTGTTAACCGCGTATGAGAGAGCAGCTGGTAGCGAGTTACGAAGAAGTTACAGTCATATACTTTGTGAGATAGGGGAGTTAGATATTTCACCCCCAAAACAATACTGTATGCTTTCATTGCATTGTAACAAGTTCCACATCGTATTATGTGTATGCCTGTGTGTGAGAGGAGTTTTTTTCACTTTTGAAGAAATAAAAAAAATTGAAAAAATGCCTGAAAGATATTTATTGAGCAAAAAAAGACAAAATGCTTCATTCCTGACCATAAGATCATGCTACTATTGTGGTATAACAAATACTTTGCAAGTAGACTATATAAATTGCTTTCAAGAAAACTTTAAAGAGGCCTTATCTCTTGTCACATATATTTTAGTCGACTAAATGTTCTGTTATTTTAGCTGAAATGTATTGAACTATAAGTCGACTAAACTATTGTATGTTTCTGACTATAAGGCGCTCTTAAAATCCTTTAATTTTCTCAAAAATCGACTTATAACCCGGTTTCTGATTGATTGATAAATGGGTTATACTTGTATAGCGCTGTTCTACCTTCAAGGTACTCAAAGTGCTTTGACAGTATTTCCACATTCACCCATTCACACACACATTCACACACTGATGGCGGGAGCTGCCATGCAAGGCGCTAACCAGCAGCCATCAAGAGCAAGGGGTGAAGTGTCTTGCCCAAGGACACAACGGACGTGACTAGGATGGTAGAAGGTAGGGATTGAACCCCAGTACCCAGCAACCCTCTGATTGCTGGCACAGCCACTCTACCAACCTTGCCACGCCGTCCCGTTGAAACTTTTATTAGTAGATTGCACAGTACAGTACATATTCCGTACAATTGACCACTAAATGGTAACACCCGAATACGTTTTTCAACTTGTTTAAGTCGGGGTCCACGTAAATCAATTCATGGTGCGCCTAATGTACGGAATAATTCTGAATGTGCTTACCGACTTTGAAGCAATTTTATTTGGAACATGGTGTAATGATAAGTGTGACGAGTGGATGGCAGTCACACATAAGAGATATGTGTAGACTGCAATATAACGCCAGTAAACAACACCAAAACTTTAAATGTCCCATTGAAAATAAAGATCATTACACACGTCACTCAAAAATCTGTCAAAATGTTTTAGAATGACTTTGAAGCCGCACCGCTTGATGTATTGTCGGCCCATTACGGCTACCGTAGTCAGAGATACAAGTCTTATTATGGTGTGTGTATAAGGACCGCAAAATGGCACCCATTAGCAGACATTATCTGACGTATTGTTTCACAATAATATGCAAAATCAACTTTTCTTACCTTCTGGTACCTGCTGATGTGTATTTGAGATCTGCATAAGTCCTCAAAATGTGCGCATGTCCGCCACTGTAGTCCGCGCCGATGCCGTAGTCGATAAGCTTCTTCTTTTTCACGATCTTCTTGTTATGGGACATTCATCCTCTGCTGTTGCCATTTCTAATATAAAGTAGTGTAAAGTTCTAACTTATATCTCGCTATGGAAGCCCTAAAAACTACCGGTGTAGCGAGTTTACATTATTCACCCACGGAACTTTAGTTATTAGAGAGTTCCGGACGTATGGTTTTTCACGGGACACATTTCCGGCGTTGTTTTTGCACTAGTGAGCCACGGACGAGAAGATTCTGCTCCGTTGTTGATTTAAGTAAAGTCTGAATGTCATTCAAACAGTTATCTCCATCTTTTGACGAAGCTGAGCCACGTAAATAAGACTTGAAGACGACTTCAAGATGATCTGTAAAACATCATCTATGCAACATTTTGACCAAAGAACCACCATTACATGTTATGTAGACCACAAGGTAATGTTTTAAATTTAGAAAAAAAAATTCTAATATGACCCCTTTTAATGCGCCTTATAATCCGGTGCGCCTTTTGTGTGAAAAAAGATCTGAATAGACCCGCTCATCGGCAGTGCGCCTTATAATCCGGTGCGCCCTATCGTCCAGAAAATACGGTAAATACATTTAGATGACTAATATTTGAATCAAATTAAATGCCCCGCCTTCTGCCCGAATGCAGCTGAGATAGGCTCCAGCAACCCCCTTGACCCCGAAAAGGACAAGCGGTAGGGTAGGGTTGGCATACTTGCCAACCCTCCCGGATTTTCCGGGAGACTCCCGAAATTCAGCGCCTCTCCCGAAAACCTCCCGGGACAAATTTTCTCCCGAAAATCTCCCGAAATTCAGGCGGACTCAGGTCCATGCGGACCTGAGTCCGCTTTCCCACAAAATAAACAGCGTACCTGCCCAATCACGTTATAACTGTAGAATGATGGAGGGCGAGTTCTTGGTTTCTTATGTGGGTTTATTGTTAGGCAGTTTCATTAACGTCCTCCCAGACCCAGCGCGGCAACAACACACAACAACAGCAGTCACGTCTACCGTAAAGCAGTTTGTCTGCCGTAAACAGCAATGTTGTGACACTCTTAAACAGGACAATACTGCCATCTAGTGCATTTGATGAAAGCACTTTTGTGCGTGTCACACAGCAATGCATCATCAGCATGGTTAGAAAAATAGTGACAGAGAATAGAACAAGGATGGACGATTCAACCCTTAACTCAACAATGAGTAGATGAGTGTTATCTGTGTGTATATGTGTAAATAAATGAACACTGAAATTCAAGTATTTATTATATATATATATATATATATATATATATATATATATATATATATATATATATATATATATATATATATATATATATATATAATATGAAATACTTGACTTAGTGAATTCTAGCTGTAAATATACTCATCCCCTCTTAACCACGCCCCCAACAACGTCCCCCACCTCCCGAAATCGGAGGTCTCAAGGTTGGCAAGTATGGGATAAATGACATTTTCTTCAGAAGACTATGTCTAAAACCAAATTAAAAAGGGTTGTCAAAATGAACACTGATTCTAATAAGACCCTGTGTTTTAAACACAGAAATGATATATTTTGTCCACCACAGTCATCCAATAGAAAATCATTAACATCACCTAATTTATGCTTTTGTATCAGCTGATAATTACAATGTGGACGTTGCGGCCATGTGGCTTCAATTACTGTCTCCCCTCTATCCCCTGGGAGAGAAGGGGGGAGTGCGGGGGATGCAACACCTGCTCTTTGCATCACTTCCAGGCCGACCACAACAAAAGAAATGCTCCGACTGCAGGAAAGCTGCGTTAGCAATACCATGACAAACACAGGAAGATGTCAACATAAAATATATCGTCCTTCAAACAACCTGCATGATTTTACAATTGTTTGTTTTCGTAATAATTTAGGAAAAAAAAAAAATATATATATATATGTCATATATAAGGGGCTCTCCCTTAGAGATAGAGTGAGAAGCTCTGTCATCCGGGGGGAGCTCAAAGTAAAGCCGCTGCTCCTCCACATCGAGAGGAGCCAGATGAGGTGGTTCGGGCATCTGGTCAGGATGCCACCCGAGCGCCTCCCTAAGGAGGTGTTTAGGGCATGTCCGACCGGTAGGAGGCCACGAGGAAGACCCAGGACACGTTGGGAAGACTATGTCTCCCAGCTGGCCTGGGAACGCCTCGGGATCCCCCGGGAGGAGCTGGACGAAGTGGCTGGGGAGAGGGAAGTCTGGGCTTCCCTGCTTAGGCTGCTGCCCCCGCGACCCGACCTCGGATAAGCGGAAGAAGATGGATGGATGGATGGATATATGTCATATGGGTTTGGATGATTGCAATTAATCAGCTTCTCAATGTTTGACATTTGAATTTAACATGATGTCCCTTAATGTAACGTGGTAGGCATGTGTCAAACAGGTAGACTATACTATATACCAGGGGTTCTTAAACTTTTTGACCTCGGGGCCAAAAGTTTCCACTTAAATGTCTTACTCTTAAGTTTAATCATATTCAATAATTATATCCAACCTACTTACAGTTGAAGTGATTTAATTAGAGATGTCCGATAATGGCTTTTTTGCCGATATCCGATATATTCCAACTCTTAATTACCGATTCCGATATCAACCGATACCGATATATACAGTCGTGGAATTAACACAATATTATGCCTAATTTTGTTGTGATGCCCCGCTGGATGCATTAAACAATGCAACAAGGTTTTCCAAAATAAATCAACTCAAGTTATGGAAAAAAATGCCAACATGGCACTGCCATATTTATTATTGAAGCCACAAAGTGCATTATTTTTTTTAACATGCCTCAAAACAGCAGCTTAGAATTTGGGACATGCTCTTCCTGAGAGAGCATGAGGAGGTTGGGGTTGGGGGGGATTTGCGGTAGGGGGGTAGCAGGGGGTGTATATTGTAGTGTCCCGGAAGAGTTAGTGCTGCAAGGGGTTCTGGGTATTTGTTAAGTTGTGGTTATGTTGTGTTACGGTGCGGATGTTCTCCCGAAATGTGTTTTGTCATTCTTGTTTGGTGTGGGTTCACAGTGTGGCACATATTTGTAACAATGCTAAAGTTGTTTATACAGCCACCCTCAGTGTGACCTGTATGGCTGTTGACCAAGTATGAATGGCATTCACTTGTGTGTGTGAAAAGCCGTAGATATTATGTGATCGGGCCGGCACGCAAAGGCAGTGCCTTTAAGGTGTATTGGCGCTCTGTACTTCTCCCTATGTCCGTGTACACAGCGGCGTTTTAAAAAGTCATACATTTTACTTTTTGAAACCGATACCGATAATTTCCGATAATATCTGCAGTCCGATATTATCGGACATCTCTAGAATTAATTAACTCATATTATGTTTTGTTATGTTATGTTTTGTCAAAACCTGGCCATGTTCAATACTTAATTGAGTCGAAGAAAAAGGATGAGAAGAAATACGAGGGGTAAAATGTAAAGGCTGCACAGGGAATGACAATGGGGTGATGATTTTTCAGGATTGGACTCTGAAAACACAGGCGGAAGAAAAAAGGGGCGAAAAAGGCGTTAAATCATTTAAATGAGACAGGGGGCTCATGGTCTTGGAGCAGCTGCCAAGCCGGGTGGTTCAGTGTTGGTTTGGGAAAGATGGACAAAGGGGTTCAATCCCTGACCAGTGCCAAACAACTTACTTTTACTTACTTTGAATTAGGACTGTTTGCTAAAAGGATCCTTTGTATAGGAATAACAATTGTATCAAGACATTAAAGAAAAGAAATTAAAAAGAGAGGCACAAGGAGTAAGCATTTTTTGTCTTGCTCCCTCAGGGTGAGTGTGTGCTGTGTGCATTTACGACTCCCGCCCTGAAGAATGCAGAGAGGGATGTGGGCTTCAATGTGTGGCTTGAGAGCCAGCTGAGCCACGAAGACAAATTGGGAATACAGCATTACCTTAACTGTAATGTGAAAAAGTTGAAGCGTTGCTACTACTGGTAACCAATAAGTGACATCCAATCTAATCCATTTTATTTATGTAGCACCATTTAAAACATCTTAATGGTTGCAGGGTGCTGGATAGTAATAAGTAGAGATGTCCGATAATGGCTTTTTTGCCCATATCCGATATTCCGATATTGTCCAATTCTTAATTACCGATTCCGATATCAACCGATACCGATATATATACAGTCGTGGAATTAACACATTATTATGCCTAATTTTGTTGTGATGCCCCGCTGGATGCATTAAACAATGTAACAAGGTTTTCCAAAATAAATCAACTCAAGTTATGGAAAAAAAATGCCAACATGGCACTGCCATATTTATTATTGAAGTCACAAAGTGCATTGTTTTTTTTAACATGCCTCAAAACAGCAGCTTGGAATTTGGGACATGCTCTCCCTAAAAGAGCATGAGGAGGTTGAGGTGGGGGGCGTAGGGGGTAGCGGGGGGTGTATAATGCAGCGTCCCGGAAGAGTTAATGCTGCAAGGGGTTCTGGGTATTTGTTCTGTTGTGTTTATGTTGTGTTACGGTGCGCATGTTCTTCCGAAATGTGTTTGTCATCGTTGTTTGGTGTGAGTTCACAGTGGGGCGCATATTTGTAACAGTGTTAAAGTTGTTTATACGGCCACCCTCAGTGTGACCTGTATGGCTGTTGACCAAGTATGCTTGCATTCACTTGTGTGTGTGAAAAGCCGTAGATATTATGTGACTGGGCCGACACGCAAAGGCAGTGCCTATAAGGTTTATTGGCGCTCTGTACTTCTCCCTACGTCCGTGTACACAGCGGCGTTTTAAAAAGTCATAAATTTGACTTTTTGAAACCGATCCCGATAATTTTTAAACCGATACCGATAATTTCCGATATTACATTTTAAAGCATTTATTGGCCGATAATATCGGCAGTCTGATATTATCGGACATCCCTAGTAATAAGTATAAACATTTAAGAGCTTGATAAAACCGGACACAACATTGAACCGGAACCAGTCGTGTCACTTTAAAAGTATTACCAAATAAAAGAAGAGATTACACATCTTTCATGAGGGGTTAAAAGTCAAAGAGTAAAATGTGTGATTGGACTTAAATGCAAATATAAGAGGTGGCAGCGCACCAAAGGGTGAAAGTTCTGAAGCGCTGAACAACAGCAGAAGTACATTTAATCCCTTCTGGATCATAATCTAGTCTTTGGGACCACAAGTAGAAATAAACCAGCGTTACTAAGAGGTCGATAATATGTTGAGGTGAGGCAAGCGATTTAAAAACAGTACAAAACAATTTTAAGATATTTTTTTCGCTTTTTGAAGAAATTCTACAAAGGCAATAACTAATAGTTTATAGTGGGGAATCTTTTTTATTTCTTGCATCGAATGTCACTTTGGACTAGTGTTGTCCCGATACCAATATTTTGTCAAATGTATTTTGATACTTTTCAATACTTTTCTAAATAAAGGGAACCACAAAAAATGCCATTATTGGCTTTGTTTTAACAAACAATCTTACGGTACATTAAACATATGTTTCTTATTGCAAGTTTGTCCTTAAATAAAATAGTGAACATACTAGACAACTTGTCTTTTAGTAGTAAGTAAACAAACAAAGACTCCTAATTTAGTCTGCTGACATATGCAGTAACATATTGTGTCATTTCTCATTCTATTATTTTGTCAAAATTATTAAGAACAAGTGGTAGAAAATTAATTATTAGTCTACTTGTCCATTTATTGTTAATATTTGCTTACTTTCTTTTTTAACATGTTCTATCTACACTTCTGTTAAAATGTAATAATCACTTATTCTTCTGTTGTTTGATACTTTACATTAGTTTTGGATCATACCACAAATGTGGGTATCAATCCGATACCAAGTTGTTACAGGATCATACATTGGTCATATTCAAAGTCCTCATGTGTCCAGGGACATATTTCCTGAGTTTATAAACATAATATCAATTTTTAAAAAAACGATGTTGTTGTGATGCCAAAAAATATCGATGTAATCATAGTAGTATCAACTAGATACGCTTTTGTACTTGGTATCATTACAGTGGATGTTAGGTGTAGATCCACCCATGGCGTTTGTTTACATTGTGACGCCGGTGAGCCACGGTGTGTAGTGAAGCATGTTTAGCTATTCCTCGTCCTGCAGGGATGATACTTGTAAGAAACTTACTTTATTTGTTGCCATGGAGACAATGATTAGTGATTTAGAAGTAGCTAAAACGCTGCCGACTGCAGATGGACTTTAGTCACTAGCTAGCTAGCCATGTCTTAAAGCACCTCTTCCTGAGGGCATTTCAGTTTTATATTTCCACCTTTATCTTTAGTTTTTAAGCCAAAATGCGTCCGTTCTCCCTTTTCTGTCTACACACTGTGTCTGATTGTCAGTACTCTGTGATTGTGCGCTGCCAAACATGCTCGTCTGCTCGTAAACCAGCAATGACACGACGTGACGACGACGGGGCTTCAGGGGGTGGGGGACCGGTACTTTTTAGTACCGAATATGATTCATTAGTATCGCGGTATACCGTACAACCCTACTTTGGATATATGACCTCACGTTCAGTGGGCATTTGTTTAGGACAAAAACAGACACGAAGGAAAATTTAGTTTTGAGTTATCCGTTAGATATCTTTTGATCTGACTGAGCGGTTTTATTTTGATTTAGATTTTGTATGTGGACACAGAACTCTTGTACGGTCTTGTACACAGTTTATATTTGTCTTTTTTCATGTTGGAGCGAATTCACAAAGAATAAGAGACGTCCACGAAGGTCAGAGCTTCCAAGGGGACAGCTTGACCCACCAACGGTCATCACCTTGTGCCGTCAAGTCACTGCGGACAGCACATGTGAGAAGTCCAAAGCAGAATAAGGTTTTACACTATATGGACGAAAATTGGTACTGCCTACCGTGATACACCTTATGATTTTTAAAGAACATTTTGACAACTGACTGACCATCTGAAGCATATTGTGGATTTACGCAATGTCTCTGATTTGACTGTTTCGGCATTAACAACATAATATACATGCTTTTTGGATTTCGTCGTGCATGTCAATCCATCAAAGTTTATTTATATAGCCCTTAATCACAACTGTCTCAAAGGGCTGCACCGGTTTATTTTACTAAATGTATTAATTATTTCTATTTTGACACATGAAATGCATGTACTGCATGCAATTGCATATATTTTAAACTTTAATAGTATCTAATAATGCAACGAATCATTTGTTAGCTTTTTTCAAAAATTGTTTTTGTTGAAAAATACTCAAATATCTGCTTGACTGTTGATTTAAAAGCAAGTTATGCATACAATTGTTTGCTAAAAAGAAATAGAATGCATAGGCAATTGTGTAATATAATAGATTATTATTCATACATATTCAATGTTATAAGCAACCCTACAATGGCAGCCATAACACAAAGGACATTAAAATACATTAAAAGAGCAGAGCTGATTCAACCAGACACAGCCACAAAAACAAAACAACCAAAAACAAACAAACGAAAAAAACATACACTGTGGTGGCTTCTGCGGTGTTCCACGCCATCGTCTGCTGGGGTGGGAGGAGCATGGCCAGAGACAGGAGCAGACACAACAAAGCAACCAAGAGAGATGTGATCTTGGTTGCTTTGACCGAGGTGTTTGATACCTGCTCATTCAGCCAAGACACTGTGAAGCTTGTCTGCTCAGCGCCAGCTCCGCAGCCCTGTCTCTTCAGCCGCATCTCCTCCAGTCTCTCCAAACGGACTCTGGTGTGGCAGAGACCCAGCAGCTGGTCTCCATGGCCAAAAGGCTCCCGGGTGGCAGATCCAGAAGTTCACAAAAAAAGTCACGAAAGTGCCACCCCTTGTCACACAATCCCAAAAGGTCCTGAACCAAAAGCCCAAAAAACCCACATGAAAACAAGAGGGGGGCAGCACGGTGGGACAGGGGTTAGTGCATGTGCCTCACAATACGAAGGTCCTGAGCAGCCATGGGTTCAATCACGGGCTCGGGATCTTTCTGTGTGGAGTTTGCATGTTCTCCCTGTGACTGCGTGGGTTCCCTCCTGTACCCGCCTTCCACCTGAATGCAGCTGAGATAGGCTCCAGCACCCTCCGCGACCTCAAAAGGGACAAGCGGTAGAAAATGGAGGGATGGATGGATATTGATTTAACTGAAATGTTGTCTGTTAAGGTGTTTGAGCTTCGTGGAGTTCTTTCTGCGTGCACATGAATGACACTTTCATCGAGTCTGTTCAACGTCCTCTCACACGAGGAGACTTTATTATTCTTCGTAACATACAACTGCACCAGAGCGCCCCAAGTGGGGAACATGCGCTATAACATCCAACCTTTGAACAAAGATACACAGTACTACACAGAGTAAGAGCGCAGATCAATCTTAACACCCCCACTCGCTATTAGCTCACTGTGTTAAACCAATTTTTAAACAATACCTCAAGAACATCTTCTATCATCCTGTTTTGTTAAGATCCCTGTTCTGATGTACCTTTTAGGTATCTGAATACATGTTTCACTGTATTCCAATGTTCCATAGTAGGTTCATTAAAGTGTTGAGATAGTTTACTCACAACAAAGCTTATGTCAGGTCGAGTGCATGTTGATAAGTAAATTAAACTTCCCACTGCTTCTCTGTACTGTCTTGGTTGTTTCAACTTTTCAGCATTTTCTGCGTAATCAAGTTTTGGTTCACAAGGAGTTTCTCTTGGTTTACAATTTTCCATATCAAACCTTTGTAAAACCTTTTTCACATATCTCTCTTGTGACATTTTGACTAGTCCATTTGTTTGTGCAAAGTCTATTCCTAAGAAATGTTTTAGGATTCCCAAATCCTTCATTTTGAATCTCTGAGTTAACATTCTTTTTACATCCTGCATTGATTTTTCACTCGAAGCAGCTAAAATAAGGTCATCTACCCAAATAATAAGTATTACCTTTTGACCATATTTTTCTCTTGTGTACACACAATGATCTGCTTCATTTTGCACAAAGTCATTTTCACATAAATGGGTGTGTAACACTGTATTCCAGTTTCTGCCCGACTGTTTGAGTCCATACAATGATTTGTTCAGTTTACATACCAGTTTTTCACCAGTGTTAGAGTTTTTCTCGTATCCTTGTGGTTGTTCTAAATAGATTTCACAGTCTATGGGTGCGTGCAGATACGCGGTCTTCACGTCCATCTGATGTAAGATTAGGTCCTCCTGTGCCGCCTTCTGCATGAGAATTCTTACACTTAACATGTCAGCTGTCGGTGAAAACGTCTCTTCGTAATCAGTTCCTACTTTCTGGTCGTATCCTTTGGCAACAAATCTCGCCTTATATTTATTAGATCCATCTGTGTCTGTTTTGAGTGCATAAACCCACTTTGCTTTTAAAGCTCGCTTACCTGGTGGTAAGTCAGTCAACTGGAATGTGTCATTTTCCACTAGTGAGTTCATCTCCTCATCCATGGCGTTTTTCCAGTGCATTGACTTGGATGATAACACGGCTTCCTGATAAGTTTCTGGAATGTCACAAACTGCTCGATAACAGAAATCAACGCATGTTTGTAATCTGTCCAATGAATCATCAGTCTCAAAATCTTGTAAATAAGGTGGCTTTTGTTTTATCCTGAATGGATTCTTTCTGATTTCTGTTTCAGCATTTGCCGCTGACTGTTCCACATCTTCCTGCTCATTTAAATCCTCAGTTCTGTTTTCAGGTTGAACTCTGTCCTCATCCTTCTGGTCACTGTCACAGACTGCATTGTCTCTGTTGCCAATGTCATGTCCTGCGTATGGCTCCAAAGTTTGTGTCTCTCTCTCTACACTTGTTTTGGTTGCGAATCTCACCAATCTGATCTTTTGGACCTTTTCCATTTCTGGATAATATACAAGGAAGGCTGGGCTGTTTTTATCATATCCTATGAAAATGCCCTGCTCACTTTTGGAGTCTAGTTTTCCTTTTTCTTGTTTGTAACTAAAACATGTAGACCCAAACTTTTGCATTTGTGACACATTTGGTACTTTTCCTGTACGTAACTCATATGCTGTTTTCTTTGTCCGTCTATTGTAACACCTGTTTCTAACATGAGCTGCTGTTTGAATGGCATAGTTCCACAAATAGTTTGGTAGTTTGCTTTCTATCAGTAAGCATCTAGCCATGTCAAACAGTGTTCGCCATTCTCTCTCTGCTGTGCCATTTTGGTGTGGCGAATAAGGCGCTGACGTCTCATGTCTTATTTTGTTCTTTGTTAGTAACATTTGGAACTCTCTGTTTGTAAACTCAGTGCCGTTGTCTGAACGTATACACTTCACATCTCCATAGGGTGCTACATCTGCTAAGAACTTTTCTGTTGCAGCTACTGCATCACTTTTTGACTTAAGAAAATATACTAATACAGCACCTGAATAGTCATCTGTGAAACATTGTGCGTATTTGTGTCCTTCTATGCTTTCAGTTTTCATTGGCCCTGCTAGGTCTGTATGGATTAACTCCAGGGGTTTATTTGCTTTAGCATCTAGCTCCCTATTTCTCGTTTGGGTAAACGTGCCTTTTGTACATATTTCACACATCTGATCTGGCTTAACAACATTTCCCTTAATTACCATACCTTTGACCACAATTTGGAGTTTGATTACATCATCATAGTTGCAGTGCCCTAGAATCTCGTGCCATGTTTGTACGTCATGACAAACTTTACACTGATCTTCATTTGCATCAACAGTTGGTAGATAATATAGCTTCTCATTTTCGTTTATGTTAAATCTGTTACCATCTTTAGTCATCATGTGGCTCTCTCCTTTCTTGAAAGTTATGGTTGCTCCTCCGTCGGCTGCTCTCGCCACTGAAAAGATGTTGTGGGAATATGAGGGCATGTACAGAGCATTTCGTAGTTGTGCCCTGTGCTGTCGTCCATCGCTGTCCACTAGATGTATCGTTGCTGTTCCTCTTCCTTGGGCCATTCCACTGCATCTTGTCCCATCAGCTAGTTCCACTGAATGAGTCTCTGGTTGAAAAGTGTTGTCAAAGCTTGTAAAGTTATTTACATCATTTACAATGTGGGATGTCGCTCCTGCATCCACCATAATGCCTTTCATCTTTATTTTGGGTGCTGACTCACTTTCTTCTTGTGCTGCTTTGAAGAGGTAATCATTGGATTGTTCATCCGTAACCTTTCTGACATTGTCTCGTTTATCTTTCTTTTTGCATATGGTTTCTTGGTGTGTGTTGCTCTTACAAAAGTTGCACCATACTTTTCGGATACACATTCTTGCTCTGTGTCCTTTTAATCCACATTTGAAACATGTCAGATCTCCATCTTCACTTCTACTTTTAGTGCTGCTGGTGTACTTCTTCTGGATATTTCTATCTTGTTTTGTGAACGTTTTCATCACATTGTCTGTTGGCTCAGCAGTACTAATTTTCTCTGACTCTTCGTAAATACGTAATCTTCTTTTGAAATCTGTAAATGTCACATTGTCTTCATTTTGCGTTACATGTACAGCTAATGGCTTGTAAGAGTCAGGTAGGCCTCCAAGAATCATGGCTATGATCAGACTATCACTGAGAGTCTCACCGGCATCACGAAGTGCTGTAATCAGGTTTTCTGCTCTGATGATGTAGTCCGTAGTTGACTCTCTGTCTGCTTTCCGTAGTTTTGTCAAGGACGTGTACAGGTTGATTATTCGTGGCTTGCTTTTTCCTGAGTAATGGTCCCTCAGTATTTTCAGTGCTTTCCTGCCATCGTATGCAGCATCATGTCTTATTAAAGACAAGCTTTTATCATCGATCAACCTGATGAGTTCTGCATAGCAGTCTGGATTCTTTATTCTGTCCGCTGCTGCTTGCTCTTCTCCTACTGGTTCATTTAGAACAGTGTCTTTCAACTTTAAAATATGTAAGTGTCCCAAAAATCTTGCTTCCCAAAGGTCATACTTGCTTTCGGATCCATCAAAGTACAGTTGCGGGGATACTGCTCCAGTAGTACGAGCCGCCATATTTGTTTAAGCTCCGCACTTTAGCACTATGCTATGCTAATTAGCTCAAACTTTACCGCGGTTACTTCTTCTTCGAGGGTACACGCTACTTTATTGGCTAAAGTCACTTTTATGCTCCGTGTAATACTTCACGTTTGCAATACCTTTATCCTTGGTCAAGCAGTTCTCCTCTGTTAGCTCAAGTCCACACCTGCAAACTTTCTTGGCTTCTCTGTCCGTGCGTCGACTCAACGCTACCTGGCCTTGTTTGCTTGAGTTGGCTGGAATCTCTGGGGTTCCTGGGCACCATAACCTGTTAAGGTGTTTGAGCTTCGTGGAGTTCTTTCTGCGTGCACATGAATGACACTTTCATCGAGTCTGTTCAACGTCCTCTCACACGAGGAGACTTTATTATTCTTCGTAACATACAACTGCACCAGAGCGCCCCAAGTGGGGAACATGCGCTATAACATCCAACCTTTGAACAAAGATACACAGTACTACACAGAGTAAGAGCGCAGATCAATCTTAACATTGTCAATTGAGGATTTTTGTTTATTTTCACATCTGATTTTTTTATAGTATATTTAAATAACTTGTAAAATATTAATAATATATCATTTCTTAATGTCTATATATGTACCTAAACTGTATTTGTATTGTTGATTGTGTCTTTTATGCACACACTTAGATTTACAAAGCTAAATGTACTGAATATCACAGAACTCACTAGGCCCATAACGCTTAACGTGTTACACTATTGATAAGAAAAAACAAAATAATAATGTTTCGGTTCTAAACAGGCAATGATGCTAAGAAACTAACTTCCGTTTTTTTTTGTATATGGCGTTGTTTTGTTTTCTCCTGGTGTATGTCGCGTTGTGTGACGTCATTTCTTTCTTATTTTGTATGTTTTTTGTATTTAAAAAATAATAATGTTGTTCATATTATTAGCGGAAGTACATCATATTATTGAGAGTAGGAATAACGAGTTTCCATCATTACATTTATGAAAAGAATAAACTTGGCTTTTATTTTGTTAGACAACAAGCGGATGCTATTTACCGTATTGACGCGTGCTTGTTGGTGATGAAATGGAGCACACAGGACGTTAAGGAGGTTGTAGAAGACAATAAGGTGACGCGAAAAACAAACCGTGGACATTAACTCATTTGTCTTCTTCTTCTTAAAAACGTGTCTTAGTTCCGGAATTGAACAACGTTTGGACTCCTGCGCACATTTTGAGCGGATTCCCCTCTTCGTTGTTTTTGAAGGGAGGGACTGCCCTCATCCCATCAAGGTATGTATGGACATTCATTTCCATTCATCATTTTCTAATGTTTACATTATTTCTAGCAGCATTTGTCATCAAAGATATTGTACGACAACATGACTTGGATGATATGCCATGACTCACATATTTCCATAAGTAATACTAGTAATAATAATCATAATATTAATAAAATGGAGGTGTAGTCATTACTACCTTCATGCACTGTTCATTATTGCTTATATAAGTATAGAGACATGTGTATAATATGGATTATAGTTATAGTAGGGACATGTTTACTTAAAATTACTACATAATTATTCAAATATAATGCAGGATTATATAGTGGGGTCATCACTCCAAAAATATTTATGTTTTTGCTAGCAGTTAGTCCAATTAAAATATATAGATTATATATTATATAGTAGAGACATGTTTTGTATATTATTGTTTATAAACACTAGATATATATTTATATAATATTTGTTAGACACATATGTCAGTCATCCCAATCAAGAGTTTTTATTCATTATTTCCCATGTATTTTTTGCATGACGTAAGGCTGCTACGATTAATCTATTAATTTATATTCAACATTATAATATATTCTGTTGCTTCAATTATTTGTTTAATGAGTGTAATTAATAAAACGTGATAAAATCCCGGAACTTTGAATACACAAACATAGTGTCCGCACAGCCACTACAATAGAGAGTACATGAGAGCGGTGGTGTGTGGGTAAACAATATTGAAAAATATATACTTTTTTTCCCCCATTATTTAATGTACACAAGTGCAATTTCAAGGTTAATGATGAGCATTTATTAGGAAAAATGAATAAAGGTTATGGAAAGCAGAAATATTGTTGAATTTAACAACGTTTTGAGCGGATTCGCCTTTGTTGTTTTGAAGGGAGGGACTGCCCTCATCCCATCAAGGTATCATCCTTTTCTAATATTGACATCATTTTTAGCAGCATTTGTCATCCAAGTGTGTTAATGGTCGCAGTAGCGCTTGTGTACAACAACATGATATGATATGCCATGACTCACATCTTTGCATAAGTAATACTAGTAATAATAATGATAATAATAATAATAAGATGGAAGTGTAGTCGTTACTACCTTCATGCACTGTTCATCATTGCTTATGTAAGTATAGAGACATGTGTATAATATGGATTATAGTCATAGTAGAGACATGTTTTCTTAAAATTGGTACATAATTATTCAAATATAATGAACAATTATATAGAAATATGTATGTTCTTGCTAGCAATCAGTCCAATTAAAATATATAGATTATATATTATATGGTAGAGACATGTTTTGTATATTATTGCTTATAAACACTAGTCAGTCATCCCAGTCAAGATAGTTTTTATTCATTATTTCCTATGTATTTTTTGCATGACGTAAGGCTGCTACGATTAATCTATTAATTTATATTCAAACATTATATTATATTCTGTTGCTTCAATTAATCGTTTAATGACTTATTAATTAATAAAACGTTATAAAATCCCGAAACTTTGAATGTGCGAACATACTGTAGTTTCCGCACAGCCACTACAATGGAGCGTACATGAGAGCGGTGGTGTGTGGATGAACAATATTGAAAATGGAAAAATATATACTTTTTGTTTTCATTATTTAATGCACACATGTTAGAAGTGCAATTTCAATGGTAATGATGTGCATTTATTAGGAAAAAATAATAAAGGTTATGGAAAGTAGAAATATTGTTGTTTATTTCCAGTATTTTCCCCAAAATTCACATTGAGGCTGTAAAGTGTGTTTTATTCGATTACTCGATTAATCGAACTAAGTGATCGATAGATTACCCGATGAATAAAATAAATGATAGCTGCCGCCAAAGTGTGGTGCAGACCAACTTTGTGTAAGACAATTTCACTCAGTTATTATGTAATTAGTCGTTTTACACGCAACAACGTTAATATTATAGTTATATAATTCTTTATATTTTTGGAAAAGTTAAGCAAAATGGTATAAACCATTGATTGTGTATATTTTCAATTACAATTACAAGTTGTTGTATAATTGTAACACTATATAATCTTACTGTGGCAGCAGTTGTGTTTGTCTGTTTTTGATTTTTTTTTTTTTTAACATGAAAATGTTGCCATTCATAAAATGTCAAACGCTCAATATTATTGATTTGCAATTATCCATAGGATCATTATCTTATGATAATGCTATGTTTTTAACACCACCTTTCAGAGGATATTTGATTCACACTACAGTTTCTTGCCTGTTAAATACTTCCAACATACAGTAACTATTTGTACCAGCTACACATAATAATGATAATAATTATTGATGGGATTTATATAGAGCCTGTCTAGACACTCAAAGCACTTTCTAGTGAGAGCGTTATTCATTGAGTCCACAGTCGCACATAAGTGGAGGTAGTGTAAACTAAATTTGCAGACACATACTTCAGCTGCCTTGGGGTAGAGTAGACTGACAGAAGTGAAAGACAAAAGTATGCGTGTTTTATAATCCTTCTGAATGTACTGCAATTCTTCTTGACGATTTGAAATGGCGTGGATGTAAGGGTTGCATTTTATGGACAATATAACTGATATAAAATTGGCCGACGATGGAGTTTCTAATACTCTCATCATATTGTGATGATGCTTTTTAATGACACTGTCAAATTTGTGTTCCGCAAATTTGACAGCTACAAACCAAGGTGTGAGGTATCATTATCACTGGAGGAGGGGGACTACTGTAGCTAAACATGCTACACTACACACCATAGGGCAGTGGTTCTTAACCTGGGTTCGATCGAACCCTAGGGGTTCGGTGAGTCGGCCTCAGGGGTTCGGCGGACCCTCCGCCGCGGATGTCGAGACACACCTGACTCATTATGTAAATAAAAACGTCTCTATATCGCCGTATTATGGATACGGCAACAGCAGAAGTCACACTGATTTGCAGGTGTGTAAATTGTTGTGAGTTCATGCACTGTGTTGGTTTTGTTCTTTGAACAAGTTGATGTTCATGCATGGTTCATTTTGTGCACCGGTAAAAAAACAACATAACTTTGTCTTGAATTAAAAAAAAAAAAAGATATATATTTTTTACTGAAGAAGGGTTCGGTGAATGCGCATATGAAACTGGTGGGGTTCGGTACCTCCAACAAGGTTAAGAACCACTGCCATAGGGGGATACAATGAGCCATGCTAACTGCTAAATTAGAGCTCTTGAATGTAAACAGGGATGGGCGGATTGACACAAATATCGACAGTAATGATACCAAGTATAGTATCAGTATACGGTTGATACTACAGCGATAAGATTGATGATTTTAATTCTCACAAAATAATTTATTTGGTTTTTTTTTTTACTATTGTTTACTGCACACTAAAAAATGCTGGGTTATTTTGATAACCCATTTTATGAGTTGCAAGTGTTGGGTTACATTTTAGAGTTATTTTTATGAAGAGCAACCCATTTTTTGGGTTATAAGGGTATTATTTTAACTAAATTTCTGGGATTTCAAAACTATGAACCATTTTTGGGTTGTTTTTCAATGAGTAACGCATTTATGGGTAAAAGGCTTTTTTTTTTAATTAAAAAGGTACTTTTTTCTTGAAGGGAATTTTATTAAGGATTAATCTCATTAACATTATTTACAATCACACATCTTATGTAAATGCCAATATTTGAGCATGCTGTATAGAACTACTATTGTCATGATTCGCTGCCTACATCATGTTTGTTTAGTTTTTGACTCCCTCAGTTCCTTTTTTGAGCACCCCTAGGTTTGTGTTTTGGTTGCCATGACTGCAGATTGTCACCTGCCTCTGATTAGTGTTCGGGACGCTCACCTGCTCCTGGGCACTAATCAGAGAGCTACTTATTCCCTGCTTTTCGCCACACTCAGTCTCACTTTCTTATTTGCTTTCACGCAACAGTTATGACGGCTACTAATTTGATTCCTGAGCTAAGCTTCGCCTTTTTGTTTGCCTGTTTATGTTAATAAGCTTTTCTTGTTCGCTATTCCGTTAGCTTCCCGTGCTATCGGCACGCTGGTGCTGTTTTGTTTGTATCCTGCATGATTTATGGACAATAAATAATTTCCTTACCTGCACCGGTGTCCCGTCTGCATGTGTCCCACATTATGACCATACACGGCAATTCTTGTAAAAAAAAATGTCACTCATAACTTGCTTTTGAGTATATTTTAATGGAATAAAAATCATTTTGATCAGTAGTTGGGAAGGAGTAGGACAAACCAGCAGTAAAATGTACAATTTTTAACCAATTGCGCCACCCAATAGTTGGGTCTGGAATAACCCAACATTATAGTGAGCATAACTCAGCTTTTGTGTGAAATAAATTCAATCCAATAATTGGGTTATGAATCAACCAACATTGAGTTAGCATAACTCAACTTTTGGGTTAAATAATTCAACCCAATAGTTTGGTTGGGAATAACCCAACATTAAGTTATCATAACTCAACTTTTTGGTTAAATAATTCAACGCAAAAGTTGGGTTGAAAAAATTAACCCAAAATGTTGAGTTAAAATAACTCAAATAAGGGGTTCGTCCTTTTCTGAACCAGCGGTTGGCTTGAAATTGGGTTATTTTTTAACTCAACATTTTTTAGTGTGTGGACTTTAGGACGTTATACAAGAAGCCATGTTAACTGCCAAGCTAGAGCTCTTGAATGTAAACAGAGGGGCAGACGATTTTTGTGTCGATTTTATTATTATTTTCAAACTAAGGAAATAAGTTCCACATGAATAATTAATAAAATCAAACATGCCCTGATTGATTCTGGTCTTGTTTAATTTTCTCCATACGTACTGTATCGGTTTTCCTTTTCAACTAATCTGTGTTTTTTTTATTGTTTGCTACAAAGGGGACACATCTTGTCAGGTTTGAGCTTTCATGAGGAGGACTGAGAAGATGGAGAGTTTGCTACCATTACTGGTCCTCAGCTGGGTTTCTCTCAAGGCTCAAGGCAAGTTCCAGTCTTTCCCCCCAGTTTGGTAATCTATTTGCTGCGATAGGGGGGAAATCAGGGGGGTGGTGGGGCGTGGCAGTTTAAGTATGATGTCATTGTATATTTTGTCTAATTGACTCAAGTCGCTCCTCAACTGTACCAATTTCAGTACTTTTGTGTGTGTATAGTAAATAGTAATTGTTTTTGATCATAAAATCAAAAACATTTTCGGGATATTTAAAAATGTGCTAATTATGATAACTGCTGTCCAGTTGTTATATCTTGTTTGATTATGACATTTCTGAGTACCATTTGCAGGTATGACACGAAGGGCCATATGTACTAAAAGTTTGCGTTAGGGCTGGGCAATATGGTAAAAAACGATATCACGTTATACGTTTTTTTTAATTGATCGATAATTATTGATACATTTTATGACTTATTTATTAATGAGCCTGCCAATAAGTACAGTAAAACTTTTTTCAACTTACCAAGGATGCTATTTATCAGTAGAAAGTGTGTCTGGTAGGCAGGTAGGATGACCACGGCTAAGGTAATAAAATAATTAAAGTACATTTAAAGGTAGTTGCAGATTTGAGACACTAGATCAGGGGTGTCAAACTCATTTTAGCTCAGGGACTAAAAAAAAGACAACTTCAGATTTTTTTCTTTGTCTTACGTTGGCCAAAAATAGAGCAAACACATTCTGAAAATATTACAATAAAAATACCGGCAGCGATAAAGTTTAGATCCATGAATGAAAGAAGAAAGTGAATGAATGTTTATAACTGAATACATTTACATCTGCATACAAATGCGTTTTCGTTTGTATTTTCTTTTGTATTATTTTTTTTAACGTTTATGACAACCTTTTTCCAAAACACAATATAGAATGTGAGATATAACAGGATAATACTGTCGCACGTGCAACGTCATACGCTCTCACGGTCAAAGAGATAGAGACATGACTAACGTTAGCTGTGATGGTGCGGTGTGGGTGGTAATACGAGAGAAAGAAGGTGCGAATCTGGTAACAAATGAAGGAAGAAGAATTAATTCCCAAGAAAAACAGCACAGGGTCCATCGTCTGGCGGTGGTTTGGCTTCAAGCGGGAATATGTTAAACAGACAACCGTAATGTGTCAAGTATGCGGCAAAAGCGTTGCTACAAAAGTAGCATTACTGCTAATTTGTAGCATCATTTGGAAAGTCACCCGCTAGAGAAAGAAGAGTGCTTGAAACTCCGCATGTCAACATCTACGGCCGGTGCCACACCAACAAAATGCCCAAGCAACCATTTCCAGATCAACACTGTATGAAAACAATAGTCAAAAAGAGAAGGAGATAACGTCCGCAGCAACCTACCACATAGCGAAGGACATACACTATTTGATTTACTATTATGCAGCTCATTTTTATTTGACACTTATTGAAATATCTTGTGTGACATCATGCACAAAAGTGCACTTTAATTGTTTTAAACTATTGTAGTGGCGTTCTGTACAAAAAGTGCACTTTAATTTAGTGTTGTTTTGATATGTCATCTTAGTGACATCATGCACAAAAGTGCACTAATAGCTTGTTTTAAAATGTCTCTGACAATCTTGCACTTTCTGTTTTGAAATTACATGAATGTTTGTGCCACTGCTTAATAACTGTTTGTGGAGGTCTTGCTCCTCTGGGTTCTCTGGACCACCAATGACGGACATGACAGCTGTGTTCATCTTTGCGAACAACGATTTTTTTTTGCAATAAGTTGTGCTTTTCAGCCATGTTCAAGTTTCTCTCGCTCGTTCTCCACTATCAACCTCCTCTCTTTCCCGACTGCTGCCTTTAACAGAGCAACAGGTGATCAGACAAACACTCACAGCTGTGTCATCTACGCACCTGTCACTAATCTCGAAGCCAATCCTGACACACCCCGCTTCGCTGCAGGTCCGCAGGCCACGCCCCCCCACACTGTTTAATAAATACAGTTTTGGTAAATTGACTTAGTTGTGATTTTCCTCTCTGCATGAAAGTTTAAAATTAGCATATATTAATGCAGTATGTACAAGAATGTTTTAATGTAGACACATAGAATCATCACACTGGTGTGATTATATGCATCAATTGTTATTTCAAGGCTAAGGCAAAATATCGAGATATATATTGTGTATCATGACATGGCCTAAAAATATCGAGATATAAATATAAGGCCATATCGCCCAGCCCTAGTTGGAGGTTAAATTGCAGAGTCTTTTAGGAATGGTAAAAAGGACAATGTTGTATGTGGGAGACAGGTGGTGTCGCAGAGCACCTCCTCTGTTCTTCTGAGTTTTTCAGATAGACCTGATACGTATGGAATGATAATATTTTTGCGTTCCAGTGGGTGGTGTGAGTCAAAAAGTTGGTATTGATCGGTAAGTCTGGGTGGAGGCCCCTGTTTTCTCCAGTGTGGACATCACAGTCCAAAGAAGGCAACTTACTGTCTTTGACAGTCTCACGTGTGAACTTGATGTTTTTGTACACTGAGTTAATATGCTCGGTGAAAGCTTGCACTTCATGGTTACTGATTTTCACCCATGTGTCATCCACATATCTGTACCATACTTGGTGCTGTTCCCTTTAGAGCTCAGAGCTCTCTTTTCCATGTCCTCTACGTAAAGGTTTGCTACCATTGGGTGATCCCATGGCACAACCATGTTTTTGTCGGTAAAACGTTCCCATGAATTTAAAGTATTTAGTGTTAAGGCAACATTCCAGCATAAGGAAAATATGTTCTAGGTTTAGTGTGGATTTATCCTGCATGGTGTGATCACCTAGTAGAGGTTGCCTCACTGTCTTGAAAAACCATCCCTGAACAGAGAGGAGGTGGTCTGCAACACCACCTGTCTCTCACATACAACACTGTCCTTTCAACCATTCCTAAAAGACTTTGCAATTTAGCCTCCAACAAATAACAGGAGTTAGAAACATTCTGGTCACAGTCCAGTTGTGTTTGACAGAATGCCCTGAGATTGGAAAGTTGGCGCCCTCCAGGCATCTCTGTAAATGTTGCAAACAGCCCTTTTAAGTCTCCTATTTGTCAATTTACACAGAGTGTGGTTTTGGCAGGGATATATTTTCTGTCATTTCAAGTCCATCCATCTCTGTCCTGTTAAAGACTCGCAGCACTCCCATGCTGCTAGATGGGGCCGTCTGAGCACTGCAGTGCAGCTGAGCTTAGCAGAAAGGAGCCCTGGTTATTACTACTAACTTACTCTCTACTTACAACTATTTTTTAATTTATATGTACAGTATATATGTTCCACTTGTCCAGGGTGTACCCCGCCTTCCGCCTGAGTGAAGCTGGGATAGGCTCCAGCACCACCGCCACCCCGAGAGAGACAAGCGGTAGAAATTAAATAGATGAATGGAGTATAAATGTTGTATCTGCCGATGTATCTTTGTTGTCGTTGTAAAAAAAAAATAGGCCGAAATTGATATACTGTATTTTCCGGACCATAGGGCGCACTGCCAATGAATGGTCTATTTTCGATCTTTTTTCATATAAAAGATGCACCGGATTATAGGGCGCATTAAAGGAGTCATATTATTATTTATTTTTTTCTAAATGTAAAACACTTCCTTGTGGTCTACATAACATGTAATGGTGGTTCTTTGGTCAAACTGTTGCATAGATTATGTTTTACAGATCATCTTCAAGTCGCTTTCTGACAGTCTCTTCCGGATGCACCGTTTTGTGGGCGGTCTAATTTACGTTGCTCACCTTCGGCAGCGTCTTCTCCGCACCGTAACACAACATAAACACAACAGAACAAATACCCAGAACCCTTTGCAGCACTAACTCTTCCGGGACGCTACAAGGTGTGTGTGTGTGTGTGTGTGTGTGTGTGTGTGTGTGTGTGTGTGTGTGTGTGTGTGTGTGTGTGTGTGTGTGTGTGTGTCTTGGGCACATCAGATTAGATCAGTGTGTTGCAAACTGAGCAGTTTAAAGTCCTGAATGGTTGATTTATTCATTGTTATTTTATTTTAAAATGTATTAGCCTGTGGAAAAAGTTAATGTTGATATTTACCTCAGAAGGCTGCAAATAGAAAAGAGGCATTCAATTTTTATTTAAATTGTGTTTGATATGGCATTGATATTTTTTTATTATTATTTCTATTATTATTATTTCAAACTCACTATAAAGTTATATAAGCCTTGCTTGTTCAATATTCAATGCAAAACTTGTTTGGGTCCCTATTAAAAGGTTAATTTGTTCAACCTTGGCCCGCGGCTTTGTTCAGTTTTAAATTTTGGCCCACTCTGTATTTGAGTTTGACACCCCTGCCCTACACAATCTCATACATTCAGCACCATGGATAGAGAAAACAGTACTGTCCTATTATGAGCACTTTCTCTTCGTTTCCTTCGCAGAGAAGGCTGAGATTATGGTCCTAAAATCCAAATGTTGAAGGATGTTGTGCTCAATGGACATTAGTGTTAGGTTCCTTACTCTGTCTTGCTGCATGCTTGAGTGGAGTCTATTTTACCACCAAGCCCAGTATAGAGAAAGCCCGCTATCCGCTTGTATTGGTCACTGGCACAGTCAAGTACAGTACAAGCACATAGTTATGTCTGTGTTGGGAAATACTGTATGACGTTTTCTTTATCTTAAAAACTCAAATAACTCCACTACAGATGTGCTGTTCAACATTCCTTCCTGTACATATTCTCCTCTACAAAATCCTACCCCAAGTCGCTGCTATATTTCCTCTGCAGGTTTAATGCCGCTGAGCAGATCTTGGGGGGAATCAAATCCAATCCATATAAAAATCTAAAGTACTCACACCCTTGAAACGTTGGAAAATGACATTCCACATTTTGCACATTATTCCAGTTTATTCGTTTTTTTGCACAGTACCCTAGCCTCTTTTCTAGTGCTCTTATTCTGGTGCTCATTATCAGCCGTGTTTAATAATGACTGCTGGAT
Organism: Nerophis lumbriciformis; assembly: GCF_033978685.3. NCBI lineage: Eukaryota > Metazoa > Chordata > Actinopteri > Syngnathiformes > Syngnathidae > Nerophis > Nerophis lumbriciformis. The sequence goes on along the minus strand of NC_084550.2, from coordinate 48,122,597 downwards.
GCCAGCGTAATTCTGACACAGGGCTTTTGTTGCAACATCATGCCTTGATCATCCTGTATCCAGGGTTGTCACGGTATGCAATTTTTTTTTTTATCACAGTTATCATTATATATATTTGAACATTAAGTGTTCAAATTTTTCAACAGCTACTTACACTGAAATCTTTCAACCAAGTTGTATTTAAAAACAGATGATGATTTGTATGATTGTTAGTAGAAGAAACATTCTCGTAGATAAAAACACTGTTTCATGTACATAGAATAGAATAGAATAGAAAGTACTTTATTGATCCCTGGGGGAAATTCAGCACCACAGTTCGCTCACAATAAACAATAAACACTTAGGTATTTTTCACATGTGAATAATATAAATACAGTCTATTATACAGCATTATTCACATGTGAATAATATAAATACAGTCTATTATACAGCATTATTCACATGTGAATAATATAAATACAGTCTATTATACAGCATTATTCACATGTGAATAATATAAATACAGTCCATCAAATAGAAATTGAATGCACATATTAAAGCAACCAGGCATTATAAACAAAGTAATATGGAACAAACAAAATAATAACATAAATAAATAAATATGATATAAATATAGTGTAGTGAGTTTACATAATTCACCCAAGGAACTTTAGTTATTAGAGAGTTTCGGTCGGACGGTTTTTCACGGGACACATTTCCTGCGTTGTTGTTGCACTAGTGAGCCACGGATGAGGAGATGTTGCTCTGTTATTGATTGAAGTAAAGTCTGAATGTCATTAAAACAGTTAGCTCCATCTTTTGACACTTCTTCCACTCCTGTCCTTGCACGCTACACCGCTACAACAAAGATGACGGGGAGAAAACGCTGTCGAAGGTGAGCCACGTAAATAAGACCGCCCACAAAACGGCGCATCCTGAAGCGACTGTCAGAAAGCGACTTGAAGATGATCTGTAAAACATAATTTATGCAACATTTTTACCAAAGAACCACCATTACATGTTATGTAGAATAGACCACAAGGAAGTGTTTTACATTTAGAAAAAAATCATAATATGACTCCTTTAATGCGCTTCATAATCCGGCGCGCCTTTTATATGAAAATAGACCTGACTAGACCCGCTCATCGGCAGTGCGCTTTATAATCTGGTGCGCCCTATGGTCCGGAAAATACGGTATCTAGATCAAAATAGAGTCTCTGTGGATAGAGCCAGGGCCGCTAGCTTGCACACACAGATAACGTATTTTAAACTGAAAATGTTATATCGTGAATGATTTTTGTTGTTTTGTTTATGTTGCCATCTATCATGGATCAGAGCTGACTGGGATTATTCTCAGATTGCTGAACAGTATTCTGGGCACTTTTTGTGTGGTGTGACTTGTCAGCGTTTCTGAGAGGGAGTGCATTTCTTTCAGGTGGGGATGTGTGTGTGTCGGGCCATGACAGTGGGCCAGTGTTTGAAGAGCAGCCAAACAGTGTAATTTATCCAGAAGGTCTGAGTGAAGGGAAGCTGGTTCTCAACTGTCAGGCCAGGGCCAGTCCAGCTGCCTCCTATAGGTAAGTAACACAATCGATAAAAGTTAATCGCATCACTTCCTGAGTTCCCACAGGAAGAGTACAGTATACTTACTTGACTGACCACTTCCTGTAATAATTGTAACTGCACCTGAAGATAAATAGTTCAGAGAAGAGTTTCATGAAATTAAGGGACAGGTATTAGAAGATGGATGAATGGATCTGTCTGTCATAACGTGGACTGTGAGGGTTTTGTTTTCCCGAGATGCAAATAAAGTTGGATCGGACATGGCTTGGAGGTAAAGACATTATTTATTTTTAACACTAACAAAAGGTACAAAACTAAAGGCGCGCATAAAGGCGGAGAACAAACTTGACTAATGAAACAAAAACTAGCACTTGGGCAAAAAACTATGAACATGAAACAAATAAACACTTACTGTGACAAGAATATAGACAAAACTCACTTGGCATGGAACTATGGTAGCATGGGTAACATGGGTAGCAGAAGTCAAACAGAGTTAATGTCGACAGGCTGACTTCCTGGCAACTATCGGCTTAAATAGTCTTGAACATGATTAATGACAGGTGTGTGAGTCCAAATGAATCAGGTGCGTGACATAAGGACAGGTGAAAACTAATGGGTTGTCATGGAAACAAAACAAACAAGAGTGCACAAAGAGTCCAAAAACCAGACCAAACAGAACCAAAACAAAACATGATTACACAAACATGACACTGTCTGTCTATCATCCTTTTGCTGTATGGTTTGTCCTCATGAGAGGTGGGGCATTTTACCCTATACAATTACCATAACATGTTTTTAAATGCATGTTTTTTATTATACAATTACTTAAATATGAATGTTTTATCTTTTAATTACCATAACGTAAGGTATGTTTTTATTATAGTTTCCATAAAGTGTATGTTTTTATTATACAAATATTATAACATGTGTTTTTTTAATTATACAATTACTATAACATGCATGTTTTTATTACAATATACAATTACTAGCGGTGTGAATCTTTGTGCACCTAACAGTTTGATCCGATGGGGTGACGACTCAATTTATAATCAATTTTCGATTCAAACCGATTCTTGCAATGTATTGTTTCAATCAATCAATCAAAGTTTATTAATATCACCCTTAATCACAAGTGTCTCAAAGGGCTGCACAAGCCACAACGACATCCTCGGCTCAGATCCCACATCAGGGGTCCTCAGATGTGAGGAACCCCCCCACCCCCTGTCGACCGGTGCAATGGATGTTGAGTGGATCTAGTTAATAGTGTGAGAGTGCAGTCCATAGTGGGGCCAGCAGGGGATCATCTTGAGTGGAGACAAGTCAGCAGTGCAGAGACGTCATCAACTGATGCACAGAGGAGTGGTCAACCCGGGTCCCGACTTTGAACAGCTAGCGTCTCATCTGTGGTGACCTGATAACCTCGCCACACAGGAGAGGGGGGCAGTGCAGAAAAGAGACGGCAGATCAACTGGTCTAAAAGGGGAGTCTATTTAAAGGCTAGAGTATACAAATGAGTTTTAAGACTTAAATGCTTCTACTGAGAGCATCTCTAACTCTTACCGGAGCTCGAATAGAAAACGCTCTATAGCCCGCAGACTTTTTTGGGGCTCTGGGAAACGCTAATAAGCCGGAGTTCTTAGAACACAGATTTCTTGCCGCGACATATTGTACAATACAATCAGCAAGATAGGATGGAGTTAGACCGTTTAGTATTTTATACGTTAAGTAGTAAAACCTCAAAGTCGCATCTTAAGTGCACAGTGTTTGATATAATAGTTATAATGAAACTTTTTTAAGGCAGATTAAAGGTTAGTAAAGCTCCTTCTGGTTACATGGAGATAGCCATAAAAAGCATTTTTTTAACTTTATTATTATAAGAAAAATAAATAAATAAATTATAAATCGATTTAGAATCAAGATGAATAAGACTCGTAATTTGGATGTGAATCGATAACATGCATGTTTTTATTGTACAATTACCATAACATGCAATGTTTTATTCATACAATTACTATAACATTTGTGTTTCAATCATACAACCACTATTACATGCATGTTTTAATTTACAATTACACCATAACATGCATGTTTTTATTGTACAATTAGCATGCCTATTTTTTTGCACAATTAACATAACGTGCAGGTTTTTGTGTATGGTTTGCATATCATTGATAGTATGAATGTCAGTGAGTGTGTGCATATACTCTACTGTGATTGACTGCTGACCAGTACAGGATGTACATCTTGTCTGTACAAAAACATGATAGGCAGTAGAAAATGGATGATTCGATGGCATGTTTTTACCCATAGACCAAAAAACATGACTGAGGCAGATGTACTAACCACTAATCCACTCATCTGGACTTATAATTAATTTTTCAGTACTACTAGTAATATTGTAGTTTCATATTACAGTGTTTCTGCTATATAAATACAGTATGTTATTTTTGAAATACAGGTGGTTGGTGAATGGTACCGAGGTCCCGTTTGGTTTAGACCTCCGTTACACTCTGGTCGCTGGCAACTTGGTGATCAACAGGCCAGAATGGAGTCGAGACACAGGTTCTTATCAGTGTCTGGCCATCAACCGCTGCGGAACCATCATCAGCAGAGCAGCCATCCTTAAATTTGGCTGTAAGTAAAATAAAAATGTGTTCTGCTCTGTTGCTTCATATGATCTAAGTCAGGGATTCTTAACTTTTTTGACCTCAGGGCCCAACTTTTCCATTACAGAGCGGCCTGGGACACACTCAAACTGAATTAGTTATCTTACTCTTGATTTTATCATATTCAATAATTGTATGTAACCTAAATACAGGTTACAACCTTGTCAAATGATATGAAACCATGTTTTAATCACAAAGACTATGACCGTATTTTCCGGACTATAAGTCGCATTTAACATATTTTTTTCCTTTCAAAACTCGATAGTGCGCCTTATAACCTGGTGCGCCTCATGTAAGGAATAAGTTTGGTTGAGCTTACCCACCTCGAAGCTATTTTATTTGGTACATGGTGTAATGATAAGTGTGACCAGTAGATGGCAATCAAACAAAAGAGATACATGTAGACTGCACTCTATGGCAATATGACTCAAGTAAACAACACCAACATTTTATATGTTCCATTGAAAATATAGAACATTACACACGGCGCTGAAAATCTATCAAAATGTTTTAGTACGATTTTGGTAAGCGATGAAGCCACACCGCTTGATGTGCTTCAACATACGAGTATTATTATGGTGTATGTATAAGGTAAGACATTATCTGACGTTTTGTTCTGCAATAATTAGCAAAACCACCTTATGGTACCTGCTGATCTGTATTTGGGATCTGCATAAGTCCTGAAAAATTGCGCGCGTCCGCCTTTGTAGTCCGTGCCGAGACCGTAGTCGATAAGCTTCTTCTTTTTCTCCATCTTCTTGTTATGGGGCATCATCCTCCGCTGTTGCCATTTCTAATATAAAGTAGTGTAAAGTTCTTACTTATATCTGTCAGTAAACTCACCATGAAAGCGCTAAAACATACCGGTGTAGTGAGTTCACATTATTCACCCAAGGAACTTTAGTTATTAGAAAGTTCCGGACGTTTTTTCACGGGACACATTTCCGGTGTTGTTTCCGGATGAGGAGATGCCGCTCTGTTATTGATTGAAATAAAGTCTGAATGTCATTAAAACAGTTAGCTCCATCTTTTGACCCTTCTTCCATTCCCGTCCTTGCACGCTACACCGCTACAACAAAGATGACGGGGAGAAGACGCTGCCGAAGGTGAGCCACGTCAATAAGACCGCCCACAGAACGGCGCATCCTGAAGCGACTGTCAGAAAGCGGCTTGAAGATGATCTGTAAAACATAATCGATGCAACATTTTGACCAAAGAACCACCATTACATGTTATGTAGGCTACAAGGAAGTCTTTTACATTTAGAAAAAATTCATAATAATATGACCCCTTTAATACGCCTTATAATCCGGTGCGCCTTATATATGGAAAAACATTTTTTTTAAATAGAGCATTCATCGGCAGTGCGCCTTATAATCCGGTGCGCCCTATGGTCCGAAAATACGGTATTTATTTAACACATAATTCTTAGGTTTAGGTCAGGCTGATTTGAAAAATAAGAACTAACCAAAATATTCTGCATAAGATGGGACTCATAAATAACTGATTAAAAATAAATGTACATCCAATTATGTAGTGCTAAAATAACTCCATCAATGTAGTCATATTTTTCGCAATTAAGAAACTTCCCTATGACTTTAGTCCAGACTTCTTCGGTTTGCTTGATATTGTCATCGCTGCCACAAGTGGTAGAAAAGTGTATTACAAGTAAGAACCGCTGCGGCCCATATGGACCCCAGCTGAGAAACAGATATCTTTGGTGGCCCTCTAGGGGGTGCTTGCGGCCCAACAATGAAACGCTGATCTAAGTCACAGTCAGGCGGATTGATCAACTTGCATCAATGTTTAATCATTGTCATCTTTCTTTACCTTAGACCTTCATGACTTCCCCCCAGACAGCAGGAGTCCTCAAACAGCTTATGAAGGCCAGGGCACCTTCCTAGCATGCCAGCCACCTCCGCATTACCCAGGTATCCCATTACACTGTTGCCCATCCTTTGCATACTTCCTTTTTGTGTTTGGATATTTTCTTTTGATCCAACCATGTCTCTTTATAGCTCTGTCCTACCGCTGGCTCCTCAATGAGTTCCCCAACTTTATCAAGAAAGATGACGGTCGCTGGTTTGTATCCCAGGTAACAGGGAACCTGTATCTGGCCAAAGCAGAGCCTAACGACACTGGAAGCTACTTCTGTTTCACGACCATCAACATGGACATCAGCACCAAGAGCACGTTCAGCAAAGCCAACCAGCTGAATGTGCTTCCTGATGGTAAGACACGAGCTCGTAGGGTTGATACTTTGATAATAAGTCGATACCAACACGCAAAAAATACATCGAAACTAGAGATGTCCGATAATGGCTTTTTTGCCGATATCCGATATTCCGATATTGTCCAACTCTTAATTACCGATTCCGATATCAACCGATACCGATATATACAGTTGTGGAATTAACACATTATTATGCCTAGTTTTGTTGTGATGCCCCGCTGGATGCATTAAACAATGTAACAAGGTTTTCCCAAAAAAGAGAACAACTTCAACTCAAGTTATGGAAAGAAATGCCAACATGGCACTGCCATATTTATTATTGAAGTCACAAAGTGCATAACTTTTTTTAACATGCCTCAAAACAGCAGCTTGGAATTTGAGACATGCTCTCCCTGAGACAGCATTAGGAGGTTGAGGTGGGCGGGGTTGGGGGGGGTTGAGGGGGAGGAGGGTAGGGCGTGGCGGGGGGAGTATATTGTAGCATCCCGGAAGAGTTAGTGCTACAAGGGGTTCTGAGTATTTGTTCTGTTGTGTTTATGTTGTGTTACGGTGCGGATCTTCTCCCGAAATGTGTTTGTCATTCTTGTTTGGTGCGGGTTCACAGTGTGGCGCATATTTTTAACAGTGTTAAAGTTGTTTATACGGTCACCCTCAGTGTGACCTGTATGGCTGTTGACCATGTATGCCTTGCATTCACTTGTGAGTGTGTCAAAAGCCGGCACGCAAAGTCAGTGCCTTCAAAGTTTATTGGCGCTCTGTGCTTCTTCCCACGTCCGTGTACAAAGCTGCGTTTTAAAAAGTAATACATTTCACTTTTTGAAACCGATACCGATAATTTCCGATATTACATTTTAAAGCATTTATCGGCCGATAATATCGGCAGTCCGATATTATCGGACATCCCTAATCAAAACCTTATTTTTTTAGTATCGTTGGTACCGAATACTACACGCCTGCGTTCTTAAAAAAAAATATCCAGTGTTTCCGTATATATTTATTTAATTGTGAAAGCCTGTAGCGAATGCAGATTTGGCACTTTCGGTTCACCCTTTATCATAAACAAATAATGGGAAGTGTGTCAGTGTAGCATAACCATAGGTGTGGTGCTATTCTGCTTCCCAACACACCTCAAACGCGCCTGGTTTGCCAGAGAATAGGCCCTTTCTACATTAAGCAGGATAACTCCTTAAATGAATAATTATTCAGCCTAAGCCCCGTGTCAGCCACACTAAACCAATCGTTTAAGGTGCCCCTCCTTGGATAATTTTTTACACGGCTAAGTGCGCCGTGTATTTCTTGAATCTCCGGCTCTTAGCTTTGTATGGACTCATCGATCGTTTACAAACTGAGTTCGGAGAGGAAGTGACGCCAGAAAGACCGTGCCCCACGCAGGAAGTGACGTCAGAAAGAACGCGTCACAGCCAGCTTCATAACAGACGCTTGTGGAAATCACACATGAAAGTCTTAAGAGAAGGAAACGCACGATTGCAGCTATTTGGGATACAACACATCTCAGACGGCAACTTAGCAATGTTGAGCGACGGTTTTGGATAAGGCCTGGAAGAACGCCAGCCTGGTGGGATATGTTTGTCAAAGAGTGTGTTGTGCCAGAGGAACGGTGTTGTACCGAAATCTGTTACCCATCGGAATTTGTAACTCCAGGGGGCGATGTTCCCATGGCGTTTGTTTGATGGTTAAACGGCAAGCCCAAAGAGGAGGAGAAGAAGAACGCTTGCGTAAATGGCGTAAACTATCCTTAATGCTGAAACGTCAGTTGTCAGAATTTCAGCATTAATAAATTACACATATTCTGGAAATCAATGACTTATATATAGGGAACATACAGTAAGGTCTCGAAATCTGACGGCCAAGTCACAGTTTATCGGAAAATGTAACCCAAGTGCGTCCTGATTCTGGGTGTCCAAATGAGAAAAAGTGAATGGAGATGAAGGGAGGGGGGGTGTAAAAAGGGCAGGAAATGGTAATTTAGGTGCCTGGCTTAAGAATAGGGAACATACAGCCATAACAAACAGAACAACCGCATGTGCATGTATAGCCTTATCTATATTGGAAAATGTATGTGTGTGAGAGAGAATCAACAGCTGATACAATGGACTCATACTATAATGAAAGTAAGTAATTGATTTCCAGAATATGTGTAATTTATTAATGCTGAAATTCTGACAACTGACGTTTCAGCATTAAGGATAGTTTACGCCATTTACGCAAGCGTTCTTCTTCTCCTCCTCTTTGGGCTTGCCGTTTAACCATCAAACAAACGCCATGGGAACATCGCCCCCTGGAGTTACAAATTCCGATGGGTAACAGATTTCTGTACAACAACGGCAAAGAGAACTTTCGAATGTCCAGGTCAGCTGTGATTCTACTTAGCGAAAAACTTTGTCCATTTGTCGAAAGGGAGACAATGAGAATGCGGCCTCCCGTGGACGAGGGAGTACTATGGAAAACAGCGAATGCATTTGGACTGGCAAATCAGATATGGTCTGCGATGTATGTCGAGCGATTACTCAAGGTTTAGTTTTGTAGTCCATAACTATTGTGAAGCCATGAAGTGGTTGCAGCCGCCAAGTACGACCACCAATTCCAGCCTACAAGCACAGTGTCATGACCAGATATCTAGATCCCTATATTGATTGTTGTTCTTTATTACATTGTTTACTTTCACATGTCCATTAAAGATATGATTCATGTATGATGGCTCAGGTGTGATTCACTACAATAGGGCCAGTTTAACAACTGCTGATGGTGAGGCAAGCAAGGTTTACTGTTAAGAGAAATGTGGCAAAATGCTACATTGAAACACAGGGTAAGGATACACTTCCAGGTCAGAGGTAACTATGACATATATTTTTTCGCGCATGCGTACTAGGTCACGTTGCGCCGGCGGACAAAGGGGGCAGGGGGTCTTAAACGGTGGCATTGTGTGTGTGTGGACAAGGATAAGGCAAGTTGGGATATAGCCTGGATAACCTTAGTGTAGAAGGGGTCGAAGACGTAGCAAAAAATATATTTGATGCACTTTAGCCACTTTGTTGCTATATTTAGCAAGTAGAGGAACATATTAAAAGTGAAAGAGAGGTGCATCATGCATTTAATTGCTAATCAATTACAAGCGATCACAAAAGTAATTGCCACGTGAGAGAGGAGAGATCCGCTACCACAAGCCCAGGGAGTGTGCAGAAAACCTGCAGAAGCGTGCATTCCTATCTTTATCACTTTTATAAATGCTACGGTAGAAAACACAACTTAGAGACACTCTTCTGTCGTTTAGCAACACTTTGAACACCACTTATTTCTCCAGGAAGTCAAAGTGTGACCTGGGGGTCATTTGCCTATTGCACCTCTTTTTTATGGTACATTGTAGGGATAAAATAAACAACACAAATACTGAAAGAATAATAGTTACAATATTGTTTGTTTTTTATACTTGAAAGCTGCGTGCCACTGCTGTTTTTTAAAAACGTAAAATAGTCGACTATTGTTGTTATTGATGAGCATAATTATGAGCAAAGTATTGTTTGTTTTGATATACAGGCAGTCTGTAGAACAGTGCTGTTCTTTTTTGAATGCATATCATAGTGTGCATTATCAGAAATATTTGTAAGGCAGCATATTTTGCTGAATTTTACACTGCACTCTATATAAATTACTAAAAGCCAAACATCATGTAAAAATGTTTGTTTTCAGTCAATCAAAGGAAGTCAGCTCCAAGCATCAAAGTTCGCTTTCCTGCAGAGACGTACGTGCTAGCAGGGCACACCGCCCAGCTGGAGTGCTTTGCCTATGGGAAGTAAGTGTCTTTTAAACCCTTATCCTCCATCTTTTATGAACTAAGGTTGTCTACAAAAGAATGTCACAGAATACAAAAGATACAAAACCCCAAAACCAGTGAAGTTGGCACGTTGTGTAAATCGTAAATAAAAACAGAATACATCCATCCATCCCTTTTCTACCGCCTGTGATTTGCAAATCCTTTTCAACCTATATTCAATTGAATAGACTGCAAAGACAAGATATTTAACGTTCGAACTGGTTAACTTTGTTATTTTTTGCAAATATTAGCTCATTTGGAATTTGACGCCTGCAACATGTTTCAAAAAAGCTGGCACAAGTGGCAAAAACGACTGAGAAAGTTGAGGAATGCTCATCAAACACTTATTTGGAACATCCCACAGATGAACAGGCTAATTTGGAACAGGTGGGTGCCATGATTGGGTATAAAAGCAGCTTCCATTAAATGCTCAGTCATTTACAAATAAGGATGTGGCGAGGGTCACCATTTTGTCAACAAATGTGTGAGCAATTTGTCGAACAGTTTAAGAAAAACATTTCTCAACAAGCTATTACAAGGAATTTAGGGATTTCACCATCTACGGTCCGTAATATCATCAAAAGGTGCAGAGAATTTGAAGAAATCCCTGCACGTAAGCGATGATAGGAAAGGCCATGTAACACAGTGGTAAAACTGCCCATGTGCCAACTTTTTTGCAATCTTTTGCTGCCATTAAATTCTAAGTTAATGATTATTTGCAAAAGAAAATTAAGTTTCTCAGTTCGAACATTAAATATCTTGTTTTTGTTGTCTAGTCAGTTGAATATAAGTTGAAAGGGATTTGCAAATCATTGTATTCTGTTTTTATTTACGAACTACACAACGTGCCAACTTCACTGGTTTTCGGGGTTTGGAGATAAATATACATGACTAGATAATTCCTATATACTTAGATTTACCTTAATATTCAATATCCAGTACAACAGCAGTAACAAGTCACACCAGTGTGCATCAATGAAAAACATGTGACAGTATTAATCATTTAGTCTTTTTATATTTCCTCTTGTAGTCCTGTCCCAAAACTGCGATGGCGAAAGGTGGATGGACTAATGCCGTCCAAGGCAGGTTCTAGTGCTGTTAGTCCCACTCTCATCCTGCCAGACCTTTCTTTTGACGATGAAGGCGTCTACGAGTGTGAAGCCTCCAACTCGCAGGGAGTTGATGTGTACCAGGGCCGCATCAGCGTGCAAGGTCTTTTTAATCGGCTTTTCTTTGCACTCACGTTTTGCTCTGTTTTCTTCCTCTTGCAACTCTATTGTCCGTGTCACGTTTTTCTCTCCAGCTCAGCCAGAGTGGTTGCAGGTGATGAGCGACTCGGAAGTGGAGATCAGTTCAGAGCTTCAATGGGTTTGTGTGGCATCTGGTAAACCAAGACCTTCCATTGGTTGGCTGCGTAATGGGCAGCCTCTCACTACACAGGTGTGTTTTGGTCCTGTAACTGCTGATGGCTAAATTATGCCTCAGTATATGTATGGCACACTCACTAGTTGTAGTGATAATAATAATAATAATAGTAGTACAGTGGTACCTTTTTCATACATTTAAAACACTTACTTGTGGTCTACATAACATTTTGGTCAAATGTTTCATAGATTATATTTTACAGACCGTTTTTAAGCCGCTTCCTGATCGTCTCTTTAGGATGCGCCGTTTTGTAGGTCTTATTTACGTGCCTCCACTTCAACTGCGTCTTCTCCCGGTCAGCAATGGTGTACTTTTTAGTGCTTTCATATGGAGTTTACTGACAGATATAAGTTAGAACTAGGGTGGTACGATATACCGGTATTAGTATAGTATCACGATACTAATTAATCATATTCGGTACTATACCGCCTCTGAAAAGTACCGGTCCTACCATTTTAGTAATGTACCAGAGAGGGCAGAGTTGACAGTAAGTTTGTGTACCTAAGGTAATAATAATGAATTAGATTTATATAGCGCTTTGCTATTGGATACTCAAAGCGCTCACAGAGAAGTGAGAAGCCACCATTCACTCCACATTCACACCTGGTTTTGGTGGTAAGCTACATTTGTAGCCCCAGCTGCCCTGGGGTAGACTGACGGAAGCGTGGCTGCCAGTTTGCGCCTACGTCCCCTCCGACCACCGGCCATCATTCATTCACCAGTGTGAGCGGCACTCGGGGCAAGGGTGAAGTGTCCTGCCCAAGGACACAACGGCAATGATTTTGATGGCAAGAGGCGGGGAGCAAACCTGCAACCCTCAAGTTACTGGTAATGCTTCATCGTCCGGTTTGTAAAGTCAGGAGACCGAAAAAACTGAAACATGACAAACAGCCTTGGCAGCTTATCCTTATTTTCATGGATAAATGTCCATCCTTTGAAAGGTTGTGGCTACAGGGACTCGCCGAGTCGGCTAAACGATAGGACCTGTTGTTCCTCTGATCCAGTCATCCGCTTCTTCTCCTTCGCAGTAACTTTCTTAGTTGGAGGGGAGAATAGTGTCGATCCTTGGACAGTCACTAGTTCAACTGACAGTGGAGAGACCCGTAACTCAAATTAATTTCGCAACTTCAAGCCTGACAACAAGTCAAGAGATAGTTGGTTGCTAAAAATACTTGTTGAGATACCACTGTACTTGCATTTCCAATGTGTGGAAAGAACATAATTGTTTCTTTTCACTAAGTATGCCCCCTTAACACTCTCGCTGTGTCTCTACCTTCGAACCCGTGAACTCCCCAGGAAAGAGTACAAGTGAATGGAGCTCAGCTCAAGATCAGCAACCTCGCCCTGGAAGATTCCGGGATGTACCAGTGTGTGTCTGAGAACAAGCATGGGACCATCTACTCCACTGCTGAGCTCAGAGTTCAAGGTAGGATGAAGTCAGCTGTCAATCAAATCAAATGTCAGAAAGAAACATGTAAGATTAACTTCATTTTGCACCTTGTCCCTACTTCAGTTCAGGCCCCAGACTTTAGGTTAAACCCTGTGCGGAAACTGATCCCTGCAGCTAGAGGGGGACAAGTGATGATCGAGTGTCGCCCTCGAGCTGCCCCAAAGCCCAGCCTGTTCTGGAGTCGTGGGACAGAGCTGCTCACCAACAGTAGCAGGTACTTATAAGGGTTGGGTATCAGTTGAATTGGAAGGATTCTGGTTCAAATGTTGATTACTAATTTTAATTACGGTTGCTAAATATTTTTGATTCCAATTCCCTAGGCAGGTTCCAGGAAGTTTGCATGATTTAAATTAAGGCACTCTTTTTGTAGTAAAATTATTATCTTCTCCATTATTCTTTTTTAAATTAAATTAACTCTTTAGTGAAAGTTATAGACTTTAATATAATTTCTTTACTGTTTTTTTTTAACCAGAGTATAAATATTGAACCTTTGAAATCAGTGACTGGCCGTGCGTTTCTCACCTAGGCCTTCAGTGGTGTCCTACTTAGTCTGACTTCACCTCTCAAAATACCGTAATTTGTCACCACATAAATACGGCTGGAAATACTATACAGAAACACACTTGCACACTACTGGCATTGAATCCCCTCAACAGTGTACAAAATGGTCTATTTTTCAGCGCAGTTGACATTCAATAAACGTCATTCGGTACTTAAAACATATCTTACGTGGTACTGTCATAATTAAAATAATTGTATAAAACAAATGAAATAAAATATTTGAACTCACAATTTATAGCACCCATCCGACGCCGTATAAGCCAGTGGTACCCCTCGTAGTCGGTTGATTCGTGGGAAAGTGGCGGGCAAACCATTTCACCAGCTTCCGGTGTCGGCCGACCTCGTCTCACAAGATCTAGTGTCTCTTAAGTATCCTTCTTGAAAATGGTCTTGCACATATATATCTGCCACCTAATCAACATTTTGCTCTCCTTCTTTGTGGGTTAAAAAAGTGAGTACCGGTGAGTTTTTTGTGGCTATCTATGGCTCGTATGGCTCCGGTGCCACTTCCTGTTTTCGCAACTTATGATTGGATACTCACCTGGGACTCCCAAGAGAGTATCCAATCACAGGACGCGCAAATGTCACGTTCAATGTGAGGCCAGCTAAAAGGCCTTACTGACAACAACTTGTGATCTGATTGGCTATGGCAATTGTCTATCAACTGTATGTGCCCGTTCACTTACAGTGCACAGACGCCCGCATTGTTGATTCTGATGGCCCCGGGCAGATTCCGTACAACATGGCAACATAAGCTGGCTGAATTCTGATTGGATAAAAACTCTAACCTAAAAACAACAGCACTGGAAGAATAATAATATGACATGAAGAGAATATGAATAAGTTTAGATATTTAGGGAAAGTAAATCAAAAATTACTTTTATCTTTAATTATGATCATGATTTCTGGTTATGTTAGGCCAGCAGAGAAAGCCTTGCTGGCCCTAACGGCACACCACTGTTTGAAATTGAATAAAAACGCTATTAAGTCTCTTTCCACAGGAGTAGACACAATCTTTATTTTTGAAAACCTCATAAAAAACTATTTCTGACAGTAGGTCATGTAATCGTTGTCGCCAGTTACCTAATCAGTTTTCAACATAACTCAAAAAGTACTGGGTGTATTTTGATTAAACTTTCAGGAATTGTCAGAAATGGAATAAGGAACAGCTGATAATATTGTAGGCCGTCACCTTACATTTATGTTACAACCCTCAACTTTTGTACGTGAGTACAAAAGTTGCCACTCACAGAGACAAAAAGAGTGGATGACTAGCAAGAGACTTCACTATGTCTCTAAACCAACAGTGTGTTCTATCTGATGGCAGGTTTACTCATGTGACCAGTCCATTTCACGTAGTTTACCTGCACTTTACCAGGTGGGAACATTGGATATCTGTGCAGAGTGTTTTCGATATTTGTGAGTTTGTTGGTAAATGAGAGACGATGATACAATTCTCATTACAGTACACACCAAGTTCTCTGTAAAAGGAGACATTCAATTGGGTAGGCCAGGGGTCGGCAACCTTTACCAGTCAAAGAGCCATTTTGACCCGTTTCCACAAATTAAAGAAAACAATGGGAGCCACAAAACTCTTTTGAAATTTAAAATGAAATAACACTACATACAAAGTTTTTTTTTGCTTTGTGCTATGTATAAACCAGGGGTCTCAGACACGCGGCCCGCACCTTAATATGGAAATGTAATGTTAGTGCGGCCCGCGAGTTTTATATGAAGGGCACTTGACAGCGTCACACTTGCCAACCCTCCCGATTTTTCCGGTAGACTCCCGAATTTCAGGGAAACTACTCTCTCGAATGTATGCTGATTTTCACCCAAACAACAATAATAAGGGCGTGCCGTGATGCCACTACCTTTAGCGCCCTCTACGGCTTGAACAAACAGCTTGCCAGCCCAGTTACATGTACACGTGTACACACATAAGTGAATGCATGCATACTTGGTTAACAGCCATACAGATCACACTGAGGGTGGCGATATAAACAACTTTAACACTCTTACTAATATGCGCCACACTGTGAACCCACACCAAACAAGAATGACAAACACATTTCGGGAGAACATCCGCACCGTAACACAACAGAACAAATACCCAGAATCCCATGCATCCCTACCTCTTCCGGGCTACTTTATACACCCCCGCTACCACCAAAGCCCGCCACCCCAACCCTGCCCCCCCACACATCAACAACACCCCCCAACCCCCGTGCGTAGATTGAGGTGGGCGGGGTTTGGTGGTAGCAGGGTGTGTAATGTAGCCCGGAAGAGTTAGGGATGCATGGGATTCTGGGTATTTGTTCTGTTGTGTTTATGTTGTGTTACGGTGTGGATGTTCTCCCGAAATGTGTTTGTCATTCTTGTTTGGTGTGGGTTCACAGTGTGGCGCATATTAGTAAGAGTGTTATTGTTGTTTATACGGCCACCGTCAGTGTGATCTGTATGGCTGTTGAACAAGTATGCCTTGCTGTCACTTAGTGTGTGAGCAGACGCCGCATACAAAATGTGACTGGGCCGGCACGCTGTTTCTTAGGTGAAAAAGCGGACGCGACGACAGGTTGTAGAGGACGCAAAATGCAGTGCCATCACGGCACGCCCTCAATTTTGTTGTCCGGGTGAAAATCGGAGAATGTTTGCCCTGGGAGAGGCAGTGAAATCCGGAAGTCTCCGGAAAAATCGGGAGGGTTGGCAAGAATGCAGCTGAGCCGCATCAGAGTGGTCAAAGAGCCGCATGCGGCTCCGGAGCCGCGGGTTGCCGACCCCTGGGTTAGGCCAACATGTTGCGTTTGAGTCCTGAGTTCTTTGATTGGCCAAAATTGACGAATATTGGCAAAAAAGTTACGGGGATTGGTTGAATTTGTGTGAAGTAGTGCGATCGCGACATTGTGGAATCCCTGATTGACTTTCATAACGTGTGAATTTAACATTCATGCAGGAACCACACTTTCAGGAACATTCTCTAAAACTCATTTTGACCCCATAAATGTATGTTCTACAAAATGTAAAAACAATCTATAAACTAAGTATTCACCATTCTACTAAATATACAAAATATATATAGACTAGGGCAGCACGGTGGCAGAGGGGTTAGTGCGTCTGCCTCACAATACGAAGGTCCTGAGTAGTCGTGAGTTCAATCCTGGACTCGGGATCTTTCTGTGTGTAGTTTGCATGTTCTCCCCGTGACTGCGTGGGTTCCCTCCGGGTACTCCGGCTTCCTCCCACCTCCAAAGACATGCACCTGGGGATAAGTTGATTGGCAACACTAAATTGGCCCTAGTGTGTGAATGTGAGTGTGAATGTTGTCTGTCTATCTGTGTTGGCCCTGCGATGAGGTGGCGACTTGCCCGATTGTAGCTGAGATAGGCTCCAGTGCCCCCCGCGACCCCGAAGGGAATAAGCGGTAGAAAATGGATGGATGGATGGATGGATATATAGACTATGTTTGAACAATTCTACTACATTTATAATTTGTTATGTTTGTGACACATGTCCAACGTCTGCACAGGCTGACAGTGACTCCAGATGGTATCTTGTGGATTACGAATATCAGCAGGGCAGATGAAGGCAAATACACTTGCTTCGCTGAGAACTACCTGGGCAAAGCAAACAGCACAGGACACCTGTCTGTCAGAGGTACAGTATACGCACTGCCGAAAATGCACATTTTTAAATTTTTTTTTTTTTTTGGTCCTGTCCAGCTACTCGAGCAAATCATATAGTTGATGTAAATGCCCATATCAGCTGTACAGATTTACTTTAAAAAAGACAAGTGTGGGATACTTCTCTTAGACTTAGACTTAGACTTAGACTTACTTTTATTGTCATTCAAATTTGAACTTTGCAGTACAGATAAGAACGAAATTTCGTTGCATTAACTTTTGTTACCTTATTTGTATCTGACTTTATTACATGGATTTATGTTACTATTTGTAGCAGCAGGGCCGTAGCAGGAGGGGATAGAAAGAGAAAAAAAAGGAAGACAGAGGGGGAAATTGTGGGGACAGGAAGGGGATAAGACAAAGACAAAACAACAAACCCAACAATAACAACAACATAACAGCATCAGAAAGTAGGATATGTACAAATATGATGGTAAAAGTGATAGCAAAGAAACAGTTAGTGAAATAAATATTAATAACACAGAAATGACAATGAGCATTATTACACTACAAATTGGAGGAATACAAATACCAATAGAAATAGCACTATTGATTATGAATAATAACAATAATTACCTCTATTATCAACAATGCAATTGTTTCAAATGCAACAATACATATATGTAATGATAACTTGAAATACAAAAGAATGCAGATAAATGGAGATGAAGAAAGAGAAGCGAACTGTATTAACCTTGTAGATTGTTATAGTAGAAATAGGCTTAGCTTTGTCAGTGTGCCATGTGTTACCCAGTTTCCCCTAGGGCAACAACGTTAATATGTGTTTTGTCATGACTGGGTCTTGGGTGTGTGCTTTTCCGGGGTGCAACGGAAAGTTGGCTCGGGCGAGACGGGAATGAAGGTACATGATTTATTTATTATTATCAAAAAAAAGGAATAAATGAAAGCGCGCACAGTGGCGGAGAATAAACTATGAAACCAAAAGACTATAGCAAAAAAGTACAAATGAAAAGCACGCACAGTGGCGGAGAACAAACTATGAAAAACAAAAAGACTATAAACATGGAACAAAAACTTACTTGGCTTAGACAAAAATAGTTGCATGAAGAATGGACATGGGAAGAAGTGCCAGGCATGGACAGAGCATAAATGTGGTGAGGTCGTCAGAACGACAAACTGAAAAGAATGAACTTAAATACTATGGACATGATTAACGAAAACAGGTGCGTGACTCAAAACATGAAACAGGTGCGTGACGTGACAGGTGAAAACTAATGGTTGCTATGGTGACAAACAAGAGTGCACAATGAGTCCAAACGTGGAACAGGTGAATCATGGAAACAAGACAAGGGAGTGAAAAGACAGAAACTAAAGAGTCCTATAACTAAACAAAACATGACTTAAAACAAAACATGATTACACAGACATGACAGAACCCCCCCTTACGGACAGATCCCAGATGTCCAAGAAAAAAATTAACAAGAGTCATGGGAGGGCGGGAGGGGGACATGGCGGTGGGTCGCCAGCCCAAGTGGCGGGTCTTGGTCTTGGCATGGCGGGTCTTGGTCTTGGCATGGCGAGTCTTGGTCTTGGCATGGCGGGTCTTGGTCTTGGCATGGCGGGTCTTGGTCTTGGTCTTGGCATGGCGGGTCTTGGTCTTGGTCTTGGCATGGCGGGTCTTGGCGTCGTGGAGCTGCGACTGGCGGCACTTGGCGTCGTGGAGCTGCGACTGGCGGCACTTGGCGTCGTGGAGCTGCGACTGGCGGCACTTGGCGTCGTGGAGCTGCGACTGGCGGCACTTGGCGTCGTGGAGCTGCGACTGGCGGCACTTGGCGTCGTGGAGCTGCGACTGGCGGCACTTGGCGTCGTGGAGCTGCGACTGGCGGCACTTGGCGTCGTGGGGCTGCGACTGGCGGCACTTGGCGTCGTGGGGCTGCGACTGGCGGCACTTGGCGTCGTGGGGCTGCGACTGGCGGCACTTGGCGTCGTGGAGCTGCGACTGGCGGCACTTGGCGTCGTGGTGCTGCGACTGGCGGCACTTGGCGTCGTGGAGCTGCGACTGGCGGCACTTGGCGTCGTGGTGCTGCGACTGGCGGCACTTGGCGTCGTGGAGCTGCGACTGGCGGCACTTGGCGTTGTGGAGCTGCGACTGGCGGCACTTGGCGTCGTGGAGCTGCGACTGGCGGCACTTGGCGTCGTTGAGCTGCGACTGGCGGCACTTGGAATGGTGGGTCTTGGCGTGGAGGGTCTTGGTCTTGGACTTGGCGTGGAGGGTCTTGGTCTTGGACTTGGCGTGGAGGGTCTTGGTCTTGGACTTGGCGTGGAGGGTCTTGGTCTTGGCGTGGAGGGTCTTGGTCTTGGACTTGGCGTGGAGGGTCTTGGTCTTGGACTTGGCGTGGAGGGTCTTGGTCTTGGACTTGGCGTGGAGGGTCTTGGACTTGGCGTGGAGGGTCTTGGTCTCGGCGTGGAGGGTCTTGGACTTGGCGTGGAGGGTCTTGGTCTTGGCGTGGAGGGTCTTGGTCTTGGACTTGGCATGGAGGGTCTTGGTCTTGGACTTGGCGTGGAGGAGCTGGTGCTAGCCTTGGTGCGGCGACAGGTGCTAGCCGTGGAGCAGCTACAGATGCTAGCCGTAAAGCTGCGACAGGTGCTAGCCGTGGTGCTGCGACAGGTGCTAGCCGTGGAGCTAGCCTTGGAGCAGCTAGCCGTGGTACTAGCCTTGGAGCAGCTAGCCGTGGTTCTAGCCGTGGTGCTGCTACTGGTGCAGGTGGAGGTGGCCTAGCTGGGGGTTGCGGCTTGGCATGGCAAAAGACCGGTGGTGGTGGCCGTGCTGGAGGCTGTGGCTTGGCAGGTCGGAAGATTGGTGCTGGCGGCCGTGCTGGAGGCTGTGGCTTGGCATGGTCATGCTGAGCCACCCCACCTGAACAATTCCCAGCCCTAGCCCCCCCCTCAAGGGGCGGATACCAGACGCGCTCCCTGCGGTCTGGAACTCTCTCTAGGGGTGGGCGGAGGGAAGCAGAAACTTCCCCTTTAAATTGTCCAAAATGTCTATTTTCTACCTGTGATATTGTGGGTGAAAAAATTTTTTTTTGTGACTTGGGCGTGACTTGAGTCCTGGGGGGCGGGGAATCAAAAGAAAAAGAATTCAGAAAAAAAAAATCCTGGTTTTTGAAGTCATTAGGGCGAAGCCGGGCTGGCTGCTGCTTGCTTCCGCCCGGAGGGGGAGGGGCATGTGGGAGCGGCGTGTCCTGCAGGCTCGCGGAAGTTCTACCTGACGTCCTTCGTCGGGAGCGGCGCTTCCGGCACTGCGCTGCGTCCCCGCATTCCTGGGACCAAATGGAGTCTCTGTACTCCACGGAGGAGTAGCGCAGAGTTTCCTCCTCCATCGCGCACAGGACCGCCCAAGAAGCCTCGTCCAAATTGTCCAACTCGGCCAACTTACGTGCGGAAAAGCGGGTCTGCTGACGACCTACTGTCATGACTGGGTCTTGGGTGTGTGCTTTTCCGGGGTGCAACGGAAAGTTGGCTCGGGCGAGACGGGAATGAAGGTACATGATTTATTTATTATTATCAAAAAAAAGGAATAAATGAAAGCGCGCACAGTGGCGGAGAATAAACTATGAAACCAAAAGACTATAGCAAAAAAGTACAAATGAAAGGCACGCACAGTGGCGGAGAACAAACTATGAAAAACAAAAAGACTATAAACATGGAACAAAAACTTACTTGGCTTAGACAAAAATAGTTGCATGAAGAATGGACATGGGAAGAAGTGCCAGGCATGGACAGAGCATAAATGTGGTGAGGTCGTCAGAACGACAAACTGAAAAGAATGAACTTAAAAACTATGGACATGATTAACGAAAACAGGTGCGTGACTCAAAACGTGAAACAGGTGCGTGACGTGACAGGTGAAAACTAATGGTTGCTATGGTGACAAACAAAAGTGCACAATGAGTCCAAACGTGGAACAGGTGAAACTAATGGGGTAACCATGGAAACAAGACAAGGGAGTGAAAAGACAGAAACTAAAGAGTCCTATAACTAAACAAAACATGACTTAAAACAAAACATGATTACACAGACATGACATGTTTGATGAATTGTGATTATATGTTTGAGTGTATGTATGCATATGTGCTTGCATATGTAAATTTTTACATATTTTAATTATGGTCATATTCAGCAAATCCCATTTGTATACAACAAACCATTTTCACAGTAATATATCTAATTAGTGGGATGCTATCATTCCTGTTTTTTTTGGTTTTGGTGTGAAATTCGTATGTAACGTGACTATTTTGTTTCATTGCCATGTTGGCAGAAGTAGTAGCAAGTAAAATGATTGGTACTATTGCGTGGTGTGTAAGTTGGAGCCCAGGATGCCAGGCACTGGCGTGATGAAAAATAACCAGGTCTTTATTAAACCGTAATCTACATTTAAAACACTTCCTTGTGGTCGCTATTTTTTTTTCAGACACAGTTGAAAATAAATTTCATAAAAATTATATAGATTCACCAGTCGAAACATTAGGTACATCTGGTGCCACATTAAAAAAAATTGCTTTTACCAGCATTTATGTCATTGCATGTCGCATGTTGGTGTTATTGTAGGCATGCCAAGGTTAGATGAACATAATACTTTGTCCTACCTTTCTCCTTTGTTTTCTCAAACCAAATTGTAACGTTGCAATTGCACGTTTTCGGATTTAGCGGCTCATCCATCTTAATACTGATCCAGGTTGGTTTTGGCGTGAAATTCGCATGTCACGTGACTATTTTGTTTCATCGCCATGTTGGCAGAAGAAGTGGCAGGTAAAATGATTGGTACTGGTGCATGGTGTGTAAGTTGGAACCCAGAATGCCAGGCACTGGTGTGACGAAAAATAACCAGGTCTTTATTAAAGAGTAATCTTCATTTACAAAACCCAAAACCAGTGAAGTTGGCACGTTGTGTAAATGGTAAATAAAAACAGAATACAATGATTTGCAAATCCTTTTCAACTTATATTCAATTGAATAGACTGCAAAGACAAGATACTTAACGTTCGAACTGGAAAACTTTGATATTTTTTGCAAATATTAGCTCATTTGGAATTGGATGCCTGCAACATGTTTCAAAAAAGCTGGCACAAGTGGCAAAAAAGACTGAGAAAGTTGAGGAATGCTCATCAAACACTTATTTGGAACATCCCACAGGTGAACAGGCTAATGGGAATAGGTGCGTGCCATGATTGGGTATAAAAGCAGCTTCCATGAAATGCTGTCATTGACAAACAAGGATGGGGTGAGGGTCACCACTTTGTTAACAAATGCGTGAGCAAATTGTCCAACAGGATTAGAACAACATTTCTCAGCGAGCTATTGCAAGGAATTTAGAGATTTCACCATCTACGGTCCGTAATATCATCAAAAGGTTCAGAGAATCTGGAGAAATCACTTTACAAGCGATGATATTACGAACCTTCAATCCCTCAGGCGGTACTGCATCAAAAACCGACATCGGTGTGTAAAGGTATCAACACATGGGCTCAAGAACACTTCAGAAAACCACTGTCAGTAACTACAGTTTGTTGCTACATCTGTAAGTGCAAGTTAAAACTCTACTATGCAAATCCATTTATCAACAACACCCAGAAACGCTGGTGGTCTAGATAAAATGTATTGGATATGCTTTGGGGTAAATTTTGCTCCACAGTCATATTTATAACCCTCTCTTGAGTCAGTCTGCAGTTCGTGTTTGGAGACGTTCTCTTCATCTTGAAAATAAAGCCCTCCACGCCCCACCCTCTCCAAAAGTATCCAATGTATCTTTTGCAAATGTGCACTGTATCTTGAAGAAAATATCCCCACTATTTTTTTTTTTCAGACACCATTGAAAATAAATTTCATAAACATTATATAGATTCATCAGTCAAAACAATAGGTACACCTGGTGCCGCATATTAGAAAAAAATTGCTTTTACCAGCATTTATGTCACTGCATGTCGCATGTCGGCGTTATTGTACGCATGCCAGGATTAGATGAACATAATACTCATCCATCTTCATGCTGATCCAAGTTGATAAAACCGTCATGTGTAAAATGTCCTTACAAATAAACACGGAAGTACTTATTTAGTAGCAATCAGAGCAGGCGGTACAGCATGAAATGAGAAGGAATGACATGTGATGCTGCAGAGTCTGCTCAGCAGAGAGGGAGTAAGCTGGCATTCAAAACTGCGTGCAAGTTCATGCCCGAATGCATTACATTTATGATTTGACACATAGATGTACCATTGTAACATTTATAAGAGGAACATCATCACAGGCCCCCATGAAGTGAACATTAAGAT
The DNA here is from genome assembly GCF_033978685.3 of Nerophis lumbriciformis. NCBI lineage: Eukaryota > Metazoa > Chordata > Actinopteri > Syngnathiformes > Syngnathidae > Nerophis > Nerophis lumbriciformis. The sequence goes on along the minus strand of NC_084550.2, from coordinate 48,098,915 downwards.
ATATTCAAGGCTCATTTGAACAAGAAGAGTAGCAAGAAGATCGTGCAAAAGTCAAACTAAAAGCCACAAAAGCAGACAAAAAGTCTGAAACAAAGCATACTGAATAGAAAATGTCCACAAACCAAAAGCAAGCTAGACGGTTTAAAACCAGCAAAAATGGTAACAAAAGGGAGTGGTGATAAGAACGGCCACAGGAAACACAGAGGATGTCAGGGTAACAACAGAATTGTTTTTTTTCCTAAATGGAACCCAGGAGAAAGACAATACGGGTGCGAGCAGGTCTGCCAGTAGGCAGAGGTGGATTATGTCTTGCATGTTTGAAGGAATTGACAATACAACATATTTGAAGTAAGACTGCAAATTATGCCCATAAAATAATCAAAATATATATATTTTTTTACAAAATTAAAATAACGATTATTATCACAATTATTCATTATTCCCCCATTTGCGTTAAAGTGTTTTTTTACGCGCTTGAAGTTTGTTTTATTCGTCTCCTTCAACGTCTATAAGTGTTACTTGTTATGTTGCCCAAACAGACGCCACCAAGATCACACTGGCTCCCTCCAACGCTGACATCAATCAGGGCGAGAATGTAACTCTGCAGTGTCACGCCTCCCATGATCCTACCATGGATCTGACCTTCACCTGGGCCCTCAACGGGGCTCTGCTCGACCTGGAGGAATCGACTGGACCCTACCATCGAGTGGAGGGCGTAAGTGCATGACAGATTGCAAGAGAGTTGCAGCAGCATTATTTTGAAACCCTAATTCACAAAGTGCATTAATAAAACAAACATAATTAGAACAGTCGACCCTCGCTTATCGTGGTTGGTTCCAGGCCTGACCGTGGCAAACAAATTATTATTATCAATACATCTCATATTTTCGAGCATACAAAACGGTTTACAACCTTCTAAATAATTTTTTTTTTTCAACATAGTTTAGCGATGTCCGATAATGGCTTTTTGCCGATATCCGATATTCCGATATTGTCCAACTCTTTAATTACCGATACCAATATCAACCGATACCGATATGAACGATATATACAGTTGTGGAATCAACACATTATTATGCCTAATTTGGACAACTAGGTATGGTGAAGATATGGTACTTTTTAAAAAAATTAATAAAATAAAATAAGATAAATTAATTAAAAACATTTCCTTGAGTAAAAAAGAAAGTAAAACAATATAAAAACAGTTACATAGAAACTAGTAATGAATGAAAATGAGTAAAATTAACTGTTAAAGGTTAGTACTATTAGTGGACCAGCAGCACGCACAATCATGTGTGCTTACGGACTGTATCCCTTGCAGACTGCACTGATATATATTGATATATAATGTAGGAACCAGAATATTAATAACAGAAAGAAACAACCCTTTTGTGTGAATGAGTGTGAATGGGAGAGGAAGGTTTTTTGGGTTGGTGCACTAATTGTAAGTGTATCTTGTGTTTTTTATGTTGATTTAATTTAAAAAAATGAAACAAAAAAAAACCCGATACCGATAATAAAAAAAAACGATACCGATAATTTCTGATATTACATTTTAACACATTTATCGGCCGATGATATCGGCAGGCCGATATTATCGGACATCTCTAACATAGTTATATCTAAATATGAAATAACACCCATATAGTAATTTAACCGTAACCGTTAGTGTGTTGTACTGGAGATTACAGTACACACGAGTAGCCGAGCCACTAAAACACAACCACTACGTGGAAATACTTAATCACATCCTGGGTAATTCCAGTGATGTTAGCACTAGGCTTCCAACGAGGGCATAAGTTGTTGGTCAACTTCAACCATTAGCTGTGTTGTTAGAATTCCGTGTTGTTGGCATTGTGTCTCCAATGTTGTCATTCCACATTGCTTAAGCCAAAGGCTCACCAATGTCACCTGGAGCTGATAATGTTGAAGATAAAGTGCATCAACAGAGTTCATCTCCACGTAGCACTGCCTGGACAACTGCTAAAAGCATTGTTGTTAGCATTAAGTAGCGCCCCAGTACTGGTAAGTCTTGCATCATCTCTTTTAATATCGCTCGCGTCAAAAAGCTCACCAATGTGGAAATGTGTTATTGATGAGGCAGTAGTAAAAAATTTAACAGTTTTACTCACCACCAAAAACAGACACGTAAACAATGGATACATCGGCATGGAAACGCAAGTTTCCTTTAACTCAAAAACAGAAGTCCTCCTTGGTGGATATCTATTGTGAGCACCACAACATAATAGAAAATGAGGCAAATACTGTACTATAACAAACATAAAAATACATAAAATTTGCTTTACGAAAAATACAACCATGATAGAGTGAAGCTGCAAAATTCAGTGCACGAGTGGTGACTGTAAAGCTTTACTGATTATTTGGTGGAGTTTGTGGTTTTCTGGAGGAAAACTAGCAAGGTTTTTGGGTTAAGTGTCAATGAAAGATCAGCGGTTGTGATGGTAGAACAGAGAAGGCAGGAGTGGCAAAGAACAAAAAAAGGTTACAATAAATACAACTCGGAACAGGCGAGGACTAGTTGTCGTGGAAGAAGACATAGAGAAGGAACGCAATGAAAACAAACTTTCTGCCACTGAGACAGGATATATCTATATATGGTCATTGTATTCTCAGGGCATTCAATCAATCACAAATGGACTAATCCGTTTGTCTTAGAAGATGTTTCACCTCTTATCCGAGCTGGCTTCATCAGTTTATGCTCATAGACTTAGATTGGCCAGATCTAGTCGAGACTAAGAATGGTCAGATTTAGTTGGGACTTCCATTGGTGAGCTTTAGGCTAGACCAGGGGTGCCCACACTTTTTCTGCAGGCGAGCTACTTTTCAATTGACCAAGTCGAGGGGATCTACCTCATTCATATATATAATTTATATTTGTTTATTTAAGAATGAGATGTTTTTGTTAACAAGTTAAAGGTGTTTAATGATAATACAAGCATGTTTAACACATATAGATTCCTTTCTTTCATGAAGACAAGAATATAAGTTGCTGTATTACCTGATTTTGATGACTTGCATTGATTGGAATCAGACAGTAGTGATGATAACGTCCACATTTTCTAATGGAGGAGAAAAAAAGTCCTCCTTTCTGTCCGAAACCACATGAAAGTGGTTGGTTTTTGGCATCTTATTTGTCCAGCTTCCTTGCTCCTTTTTATACGCTTTACAAGAAATACATGCTAGCTTGTGTGCGCTGGCTTTCTGAGACTTATTTTGCTAGAGCAGGCAGGATGAAGCAGCGCTTTTATTGTGAAGACAGGAACTGTGCAGTCGGTCTTTAGAGTTTTGACGGCATGTACGGCGGAGAGTCTGTTGAAATAAAAAGTGTTTTTCACCTTCCTGTCGGTCATTTTTTCCTAATAATGAGCTCGCAGCAGCCAGCTTCCTCTCAGAAGACCCTCGGGTGCCGTGAATGTCAATCAAGTGACAAAAGTGACGTTATAGTGAAGATTTATGATCGCAAATTTTTAGGACTATTTTTTTAATGCCTGGCTGGCTATCGACTGACACACCCTCCGCCATCGACCGGTAGCTCGTGATCGACCTAATGGGCACCCCTGGGCTAGACTGCCCAATGTAAGTCCTCAAAGACAAACTGAACAGTCCTGTTGCGATTGATTGAATGTGTGATAAAAACAGTTATGTTAGTCATAGTTTGTGTTGTATACAACCAAAGTGGTTCTAAACCTCAACTATTTTATTCTTAATTATTTTGAATATAAGAAAACATAGTCATTTGTTTTGAATAACGTTAGGTCCCCCTTGAAATACACTTCATCATGTATTTGAAGATAAACTGAATTGCTGTCGATCAGGTACAAATGTAAATTTACAATGATTTTTGTATGATTTTGAAATTAAATGTATTTGTTTATTTAACACAGCTTTGCTTTGTTTTACTTCTTTCCTGCACTCTTGTAGAAGGAAACCATTGGAGACCTTCTTATTGTTAATGCTCAGCTGAGTCAGGCAGGTACTTATACCTGTAGCGCTCAGACGGTGGTGGACAGTGCTTCAGTAACAGCCAAGCTAGTAGTGCGAGGTAAGTTTGGAATCACAAAATAGTCATTGTAGCATAAAATGGAGGATATGTAATAGGGCTGGACCATTCTCAAAAAATTATCAAAACCAACATTGAGAGCTTTTAACCAAGCAATTAAGTCAACCCCAGACTAAGCTTTTATGGGGGGGCTTAGTTTGGGGCCAGAAAAAACCTCTAGCCACATTAGCACATATAAACACATGTTTCGACACACAGAAAATACAAGACTTGCAACGGGGGTGGTCGTTTCCAGTTTGAAGTCAATCTTTACACTGCAAGGTTGTATAGCAGTCCATTAGTGTGTTATGTCTATAAACCTGGAGTCAGTCCCAGCTGTTCTTGAAGAGGAGAGGATGGTGCAGACTATCCCTGTGCTAGACTCACTGGGATGTTTACGCACGGCCTGGCCAAGGCCATTTGCAGAGGGAGTCGAATTGGACACATTCCAATGGTTTGTCTGATCTTAATTGTCAATTCTGTTCCTCAAGTTGATCAATCTTTGTATTTCAGAAAGCCTCTGCAAGATCCAGTTAATCCAGTTGTGATTAGATTGAGATCGCTGCAGTCTGTTTGCCCGTCGTGATGGACGGAAAGGGTAGATCTGTGGACGGTCATTGGCTCCTGGAACGGCTGCCATCATCTTTTGAATTAGTCGATACACAAAAGCAATGCACATATCACAGTTCCAAATAGATAGATATCTCCCACGTCCTCAACGGAAAGAACTGACAGGCACATTACTCGCCATTTCTCCCAAGAGTCCCTTTATGTATCCGGCAGAAAATTTACTGGAAGGAAAGGGAGGTTCCTCTGAACCTTTGCTTCTTTTTGAGAAAATCTTGTCAATTGAGTTGAGGGTCCAGTTTCTCATATCCATGTTTACGTATATTTCAGAGAACAGTGCTGAAAGAAAGGCTCTTAAAGTTAAGACACGACAAAGAAGCAGGCAGGGGAGATACAGAGAGGGAGGGAGTGCGACCGCCTTCGTCAGGAGCCAGAGCAAAAGAAAAACCACAGAAACATGAAAGAAAACTGAAACACCAAGCCAACAGTCAATGTGAGCTGTTTGTACCCACAGGGAATTCTGCCTTAGTTGTGTAGACACACAGTGGTGCAATAAGTATGTCGTAGACCAATAAGTAGAGCAATAGTTGGGATTAGAATAATCGTGCATTAACCGAAATTGAGGTAGAAGAATTCATCGTGATTTTGATTTTTTCCACACACGCCCATATGTATGCCATTGTCCAGATACACCAATTCAAGTCAATTTAACCAGACAATTTAATTGCCACCTCACAACTTGTATAACTTGGCCAGTTGTCGTCTTTTTGACTTTCAAATGTGCCAGAAGCTTGTGGATGGCTACCGAAAGCGCCTTGTTGCAGTGAAACTTGCCAAGGGACATGTAACCAAATATTAACATTGCTGTATGTATACTTTTGACCCAGCAGATTTGCTCACATTTTCAGTAGACCCATAATAAATTCATAAAAGAACCACATTTCATGAATGTTTTTTGTGACCAACAAGTATGTGCTCCAATCACTCTATCACAAAAAAATAAGAGTTGTAGAAATTATTGGAAACTCAAGACAGCCATGACATTATGTTCTTTACAAGTGTATATAGACTTTTGACCACGACTGTATATAAGGTTAGAGATGTGTAGACTTTATTAGAAAAGTTACTTTGTGGACAGTAATTAAGTTTCTTGTTGTGTTCAGGCCCCCCAGGACCTCCTGGAGGTTTACTGGTAAGGAATGTTGCAGAGACATCAGTGGAACTGAAGTGGAGTCGTGGTTATGACAACCACAGTCCTATCGGCAACTATGTGATCTTAGGACGATCTTCTCTCTCACCACAGTGGAAGCAGATGAGAACGGGTGTGTGAAATCCGCTGTCAATCTGTTGTTGTAAAAATGTTTCTGTGAGGACCAATACATTTTAACATACATCTCAAAAATCAACAACCCTCATGCTGGATTTGTTTGATGCCAATGACTTTAGGGATTTGTTAAATGATACATAAACACTTGTATTTTATTTATTATGATTATTATCGTTTGAATTCAGATCCAGTGAATATAGAAGGAAATGCAGAGTCTGCTAGTGTGGTCGGGTTGTTACCTTGGATGGATTATGAATTCCAGGTCATCGCCAGCAACATCCTGGGCAGTGGAGAGCCAAGCGTGCCCTCACAAACCATTCGCACACAGCAGTCAGGTAAAGACATGCGGACACATGCACACACATGCACACACACACACTCACACACACACACACACACACACACACACACACACACACACACACACACACACACACACACACACACACACACACACACACACACACACACACACACACACACAGGTGGTTCAATCCCCACCTTCTACCAACCTTGTCACGTCCGTTGTGTCCTTGAGCAAGACACTTCATCCTTGCTCCTAATGGGTCGAGGTTAGGGCCTTGCATGGCAGCTCCCGCCATCAGTGTGTGAATATGTGTGTGAATGTGGAAATAGTGTAAAAGTGCTTTGGTTACCTTGAAGGTAGAAAAGCGCTCTACAAGTATAACCCATTTACCATTTACACACACACAAACGTTATTGTATTTGTTACCTTCCTGAGACCTCCGAAAAATGCCTACCTCTGGAGGATCACCCTTTCTAGATATATAGAGATTTGTATTTACAACATTAATAATATACACATACTATGCAAATATATAAAAAAAAGCTTGTTGTAAAAAATACGTTGTAATTTCACAAGAAAAACTTAGAATTTTGGCAGTATTATAATAAAAGTTGTAATTTTACTCAACGATTTTTGAAGAAAAACTGAAAATTTTTGCAATATAATGATAAAAGTTGGAATTTTACTCAATAACAGTCGCAATTTTACAAGAAAAACTTAAAATGTTGGCAATTTTATGAAAGGAGTCGTAATTTCACTCGACAAAAGTCACAATTTTATAAGAAAACTTTAAAATTTCGGCAATATTATACTAATAATCGGAAATTTTACCCGGCAAAATGATGACCAAAGTCATAATTTTACTCAAAAAATTTCCCTAATTTACAAGAACAACCAAAACATTGGCAATATTGGGATAAAAGTCAGCATTTTATATGACAAATGTCACCATTTTGCATTAAAAATGTATTTTACATAAAAAAGTAATAATTTTACGAGAAAATATTGCAATATTACAGATACAGAAAGAATATGAGAAATTGTTCCCAATTTTATAAGAAAAAAGTCGACACATTGTGAGAAAAAGACAGCTTTTAGTTAATTTATTTATTTTTTTGTTTGTAATTGGTTTTTAATCTTCATTATTTACTTCAAGTTATTACAGTATGTCTCTATATTTATTTATTTATTTATTTATTTTTAACAAATTTTGGCCAAAGGGGGCGCATTTCAATTTCTTACACACACTTGTTATTACATATGTTGGCCAGAGGGGGAGCACTTCGAATCTTACACACACTTGTTATTACATATGTTGACCAGAGGGGAAGCACTTTTAAAACCAACACACAGTCCATTTGGAAAATCCTTCCTTTTCGGGACCACCCTAATTTTGATATATTTCACCACCAGGGGTGCAAATGAGACATTCTCTATTAGATGCAATGGTTTTCCGTATTAGGACCATGATTTATGTCCTAACTTGTTCACCGGTCCTCATATGAAAGGTACTTTTCCTTGTTGATGTCTCAGGAAGGGTAGAAATACAAGAACACACACACACATAAACACACACCCATACACGTGTGTGTTTTGGGATTTTGCCTTGTCTGTCACATGTGGTGTGTTGTATGTTGTTGTAGGGATGGGCAATAAGGCCTAAAATCTACATCACGATATCTATTGCAGACTCCTGCGATAACGATATATACAGTATATACACAAAATATGATTTATGTGAATGATAATAAAACCATTTCAAAATGGGTATCAAAGGCTCCTAATTTAGCTGCTGACATGCAGTAACATTACATAATTTCCTATTGTATCACTTTCTCAAAATTATTATTAAACTACTTGCTCATGTACTGTTAATATCTGATTACTTTTTGTTGAAACATGTTTCTATCTATACTTCTGTTGAAATGTAACATTCGTTTTGGGTGCTATTACAAATTCGGGTATGGACCCGATACCAAGTAGTTGCAGGGGCAGTATTGGTCATACCAATGCTGATACTGATTATTCAAATTCAACATCAGTGAATGATTATATTTTGGATTACAATTATAATCAGACAAAAACACACAGGCAGAGACGGCAGGCGGAATGCAGGTAAAACGTATATTTGATGAAAAGCTAGTGCAGCCAGGAAGTGCACAGAAAGCTAACCATTAAACAAACACTAAAAAGAGAAAAGCTATGAGAGCCCAGTCCAGAAAACAAGCCTGGTATATGAAGCAACCCGATTGGTAACCAGGAACAGGTGTTTCCTGATTTCCATAAGGTGAGAGAGGCAGCGCTCAGGCCCGAGGAAAGGTGGCAGGAAATGAAAGACATAAAGAAAGTGAAAACAAGAACGGAGATAACACCACGATCTGGGAAAATAACACAAGTTTAAAAACTGCATGTTGAAGTAAAAGGGAGTTTCCTGTCGTGGGATTCCCAGCATGCCTTGTGTTTGCGTTTATCGTACCGTGACTGAGATGAGTGGGTGGAGTTGACGACCCTCTCTTTTTTCTTACTGTTTGGGTCAGTGCTTTGTAAGCTACTATTAGCAAATGAAATATTGTCTTGAAGTAAATTGAGGTTTGCCTTCCTGTGCGACGGCAAGTTGTTATACTACAGCTATGTACTATGCTGACATGCGTTCTCAACACACATTTATGAATCATAACTGATGAAACCGTAATGGAAATGGGTTTTCTGCTCACTAAAAAGGTCTGCTTTAGTTTTAGTAAAGGAAAAGTGGGTGGGTTTTCCTTAAGATAAAAATAACTTATCAAAAATCTTCAAATTTGCATAGTCACAAATGCTGACTCGTGAAAATGCGGGTTTCTACTGATGTGTATTTCAGGTCTTGTCATCCTCGTCCAGACAGAAGGGTGACACGGCAATGCGGCTGGGTAAAAAAGAGACATCTGAGACGCTGTTCTGAAAAAAAAGTTGCTTTATTACAAGCGAGCGTCATTATACAGGCATGCAGTACCTGGAGGAGGTCAAGTCAAAGAAAATGAGGCACTCCTAACTTGGAGGAGCCAAACCACAGTTTTATATTCCTTCTTTCTCTGTCTGGGTGTGTGTTCATTCAGGAGAGTACAACCTCACCATGTAAGGAGTTATTCATATTTAAGTGACCGGAAAACAACCTCTGTGTGTTGTAACTTAGAAGTTGATGTGAAGATAGACAAGGAGTCTCTCCTCCAGGATAGAGCTATCACTTTTGCATTCCGAAGTCTGAATTTATTGCCTCTTCTCGTGAGAGAGTTAACCCAGTCCACATGCGAATGTCAAACTAAGGCTCCATAATTTATTATGGGCTCAACCATTATTTACTTAAACCTGGTGGTTCGCTTTGTCCATGTTGAATATAAAAATTCACCAAGTGTTGAACATAATATGAGTTAATTAATTCACTTCGCTACTGTATTGGGTTGAGGATATATTCGCTATGTAAGAGCTCAATAGTTCATGTTCTTGGAAATGTAATATTTGACTACCATCTGTAATTCTGAAATCCACATTCAAACAGAAATGTCATCCTGACATTAAAAGTGCCTGATATATGACAGTTTTTACTCTATATTGTACATCATCGTGTCATGCACTTGGTCTTCAGCTCCCTCAGTGGCTCCAAGTGGACTGGGAGGAGGAGGAGGATATGGAAATGAACTTATCATTACATGGACAGTAAGTAGCGCACCTGTACACCTGTACGCGACACCGTGTTGGAGTTGTTTGTTTTTAAAATGTTGTTGCTTTTTTTGTCTGGGTTTTTTGAACAGTTTGATTTGTTTGTTGTTGTTTTTTATTTTTGGGACTTTTAATTTTTTGTTTGAAATATTACTTCTTTTTTTTTTATTGTTATTTTTGTGTCATTGTCCAAGTTTGTTTTTTAATTGTTGATTTTTTTTGTTTAAGTTCTTTGAGTTGTTTTGTGAGCTTGTCTTAGTTGTTTCAATTCTTTGAAATATTTTGTTTTTTGTTTGAATTATTTGAGTTATTTTTATTGTTTTTGTTATTGTTTGTTTTGAAATTCGTTGTTTTTATAGTATAAATCATTTGAGTTGTTTTTTTTTAATTTAGTTATGAGTTGTTTGTCTTTTGAGTTATTTTGTTTTGTTTCAGCCCTGTGATGAGGTGGCGACTTGTCCAGGGTGTACCCCGCCTTCCGCCCGATTGTAGCTGAGATAGGCTCCAGCGCCCCCCGCGACCCCAAAGGGAATAAGCGGTAGAAAATGGATGGATGGATGTTTTGTTTCAGCTGTTTGAGTTATTTGATTTTATTTTGCTATTGTTTGAGTTGTGGTTTTTTTTTGTTTCTTTATTTGTTGTCTTTCTATAGTTGTTTAACTTATTTGAGTTGTTTGTTTTGTAAAAATGTTTCGTTTGTCTTAGTTTGAATTCTTTGAATTATTAATTTTTTTGTTTGAATTGTTTGATGTATTTTTTATTGTTCTTTTTGTTATTTTATGTTTGAATTATTTGAATTTTTTTTTGTTTGAATTCTTTGAGGGCTTTTTTATGGTGTTTTGTTTTAGTTGTTTGAGTTGGTTTACTTATTCATATTGGTTGAGTTGTTTGTTTTGTTTTATTTGTTTGAATGCTTTAAGGTGTTTATGTTTTGAGTTGTTTAAGATGTATGCACTTTATTGGCAGCTTCATATCACCCTAAACTATTTCCCGTCTTTAAACAACATAAAAAAGGACACAAATCAACACGGAAAGAAAGTACAAGTAGATTTAAGCATGGATTTAAAAGGATTAAAGTTACTCGAACGATCAAGACCTAAATCGAGGTTCTTATTTTTGACTTTGAAATTACATCAAAACATGAGCAATATACGCAAAGATTAATGATTAATTTACAAAACCCAAAACGAGCGAAGTTAGCACGTGTAATTTGTAAATAAAAACAGAATACATTGATTTGCAAATCCTTTTCAACCTATATTCAATTGAATAGACTGCAAAAACAAGATATTTAATGTTCGAACTGAGAAACTTAATTTATTTTTGGCAAATGATCATTAACTTAGAATTTAATGGCTAAGTTATTGTCTTGCTGAAATAAGCAGGGGCGTCCATGATAACCTTGCTTGGATGGCAACATATGTTGCTCCAAAACTTGTATGTACCTTTCAGCATTAATGGTTACCCATGCCTTGGGCACTAATACACCCCCATACCATCACAGATGCTGGCTTTTGAACTTTGCGCCTATAACAATCCGGATGGTTCTTTTCCTCTTTGTTCCGGAGGACACGACGTCCACAGTTTCCAAAAACAAATTGAAATGTGGACTCGTCGGACCACAGAACACTTTTCCAATTTGCATCAGTCCATCTTAGAGGAGCTCGGGCCCAGCTAAGCCGGCGGCGTTTCTGGGTGTTGTTGATAAATGGCATTCGCTTTGCATAGTAGAGTTTTAACTTGCACTTACAGATGTACCGACAAACTGTAGTTTTCTGAGGTGTTCCTGAGCCCATGTGGTGATATCCTTTACACACTGATGTCGCTTGAGGGATCGAAGGTCCGTAATATCATCGCTTACGTGCAGTGATTTCTCCAGATTCTCTGAACCTTTTGATGATATTACGGACCGTAGATGGTGAAATCCCTAAATTCCTTGCAATAGCTCGTTGAGAAATGTTTTTAAACTGTTGGACAATTTGCTCACGCATTTGTTCACAAAGTGGTGACCCTCGCCCCATCCTTGTTTGTGAATGACTGAGCATTTCGTGGAAACTGATTTTATACCCAATCATGGCACCCACCTGTTCCCAATTAGCCTGTTCACCTGTGGGATGTTCCAAATAAGTGTTTGATGAGCATTCCTCAACGTTCTCAGTCTTTTTTGCCACTTGTGCCAGCTTTTTTGAAACATGTTGCAGGCATCAAATTCCAAATGAGCTAATATTTGCAAAAAATAACAAAGTTTTCCAGTTCGAACGTTAAATATCTTGTCAGAATCAGAATAGTTTTTATTGCCATTGTTTGAGAACGGGTTCACAAACTAGGAGTTTTACTTGGTACGGTCGTGCAACATAAAACACATATAACACAGAATAGAATAACATGAGCTATAACTGAGCTATCAGATCTTGTTATTGTTCATGTGTCTGATGGCCGAGGGGAAAAAACTGTTCAGGTGGCGTGAGGTGTGGGTCTGGATGGACCATACTTGCCAACCCTCCCGGATTTTCCGGGAGACTCCCGAAATTCAGCGCCTCTCCCGAAAACCTCCTGGGACAAATTTTCTCCCGAAAATCTCCCGAAATTCAGGCGGAGCTGGAAGCCACGCCCCCTCCAGCTCCATGCGGACCTGAGTGACGTCAGGTGCGCAACACCACGTAAATCGTTGGCCAACCAAAAAGTAACCCCAGTATGCTATAGCCAACATTCACCAGGAGATGGCAACAGACAAACATAGATCACTATTACATTCCTCCCCTTTTAGAAATGTATAGAAGTTACTCAAAATAAATAAACAACCCAACCAAAAAATGCAGCAGCTCGATTAAAAAACTGTACTTAAGCCACATTATTTTCTTTTTTTTGAGTACTGAACTCTTAACCCTCATTTGTAAAAAAATAACATGCTTATTATACAAACAGTATTTGTACACCTTTAACAGATTTTTATACCGTCTTCAGAGATTCAGTTTTTTTGGTGGTACTCGAAACCTTTCTGGGTACCTGCGAAAGGGTGTTCAGCATGGTTAGAAAAATAGTGACAGAGAATAGAACAAGGATGGACAATTCAACCCTTAACTCAACAATGAGTAGATGAGTGTTATGTGTGTGTATATGTGTAAATAAATGAACACTGAAATTCAAGTATTTATTTTATTTATATATATATATATATATATATATATATATATATATATATATATATATATATATATAAATAATAAAATATATATATATATATATATAGCTAGAATTCACTGAAAGTCAAGTATTTCTTATATATATATATGAAATACTTGACTTGGTGAATTCTAGCTGTAAATATACTCCTCCTCTCTTGACCCCGCCCCCAGCCACGCCCCCCCCCGACCACGCCACCCCACCCCACCCCCCACCTCCCGAAATCGGAGGTCTCAAGGTTGGCAAGTATGATCGGATGGACCGTAGTCTCCTGCCTGAGGGGATAGGGGAGAATAGTTTGTGTAAAGGGTGAGAAGAGTCAGCTGTGATCAGACCCACACGCCTCCTGGTCCTGGAGGAGAAGAGGTCCTGGACGGATGGGAGTTTGCAGCCAATAAACTTCTCAGCACCACGTACGATGCGCTGCTGTTGATGCTTGTCCCGTACTGTGGCGCCGTGAAACCACACGGTGATAGAGGAGATGAGGATGGACTCGATGAAGACTGAGTAGAACTGCACCAGTATCTCGGTCGGCACCTTCGCGGTCTATTCAATTGAATATAGCTTGAAAAATATTTCCAAATCATTTTATTCTGTTTTTATTTACGATTTACACAACGTGCCAACTTCACTGGTTTTGGGTTTTGTATCTTTTTTGTCCATGACAATGAAATGTGAAATGTTATTTACTCTGCTTCCTCGCTCTCTACTCAAAGGCTCAGGAAAATCTACTCTAATTACTCTGCACAATTTGACATGTATTCCTGAAAGTTTATTGATAAGTGACATGAAAACCTTTATTAATGTATTCATCATCTTCTGCTCAACCTTTCAGCCCATGGCCAGAGAATACCAAAATGGTGATGATTTTGGTTACATCCTGAAATTCAGGAAGGAAGAAACGACATCGTGGACTGAGGTGCGCATTCCTTTGGTGGAGTCATCCCGCTACGTGTACTCCAACGTCACCCTGACGCCATACACGCCCTTTGAGGTGAAGATCAAAGCTTTTAACCGCAGGGGACAAGGTCCATTCAGCCAGATCGCTGTTGTCCACTCAGCTGAGGAAGGTCAGTATATCTCAAATATTTCACGATGTGCATTCACACCCATTATTTGTTGGTCCAGTCAAAACAAACTGCTCTGTTTGCTGTAGTGTGAAAGCTGACTGCACCAACAGACCAGAACACTGAATATGATGTCAACAATTTTTACCTAAACAGCCAACATAAAGCTGAGAGCAGATCATAAAAAAATAGGAGTCAATTGAATGCCAGAAGTGTAAATACAGTAAAACTGTTTAACATACCTGGATCTTTTCAACAAAAGGGTCACATGGTGCAGGTCTACAACTACACTCTTCATACATTGAAAAGAACCAACTAAATCCCACATCAATCAAGCAGAAACTCTAACCTGAAAACAACAGCATTGGAATGAGCATAATATGACATGAAGAGAATATGAATACTTTTAGATATTTAGGCAAGGCAAGGCAACTTTATTTGTATAGCACTTTTCATACACAAGGCAGACTCAAAGTGCTTCAAAGACAACAAAGTGAAATGAAAGAAAATAAAAGCAAAATTAAAATGCAGACAATAAAAATAAAAGTAGTGCGGACGTTAAAAGATTAAAAGATTTAGCTGAAAGCTAAGGTGAACATAAAAGTTTTCAGTCTAGTTTTAAAAGTAGTCAGAGTTGGGGAAAGTCTGACATCTTCAGGAAGTTTATTCCAGCTATTTGTTGCATAGTGACTGAATGATGCTCTCCCTTGATTTGAATTTACTCTGGGAACCGCTAACAGATTGGTCTCAGAAGATCTTAGTGATCTAGAGGGCTTATATAGTGGGAGCATATCGGTGATATACTTCGGCCCTAGACCATGTAGTGATTTATATGTGAGCAGGAGGATTTTGAAATCAATTCTCTGATGTACAGGGAGTCAATGTAAGGATTTACGAATTGGTGTAATGTGCTCACATTTTTTGGTCTTTGTTAGAAATCTAGCAGCAGCGTTCTGAACAAGCTGTAGCTGCCTGACAGTTTTTTTGGGAAGACCTGCAAGGAGACCATTACAATAGTCTAGCCTACTGGTAATAAAGGCATGTACAAGTTTTTCTAAGTCTTGAGCTGACATGAGCCCTCTAAGTCTTGTTACATTTTTGAGGTGATAGTAGGCTGATTTTGTTACTGATTTGATGTGACTG
Organism: Nerophis lumbriciformis; assembly: GCF_033978685.3. Classification (NCBI taxonomy): domain Eukaryota; kingdom Metazoa; phylum Chordata; class Actinopteri; order Syngnathiformes; family Syngnathidae; genus Nerophis; species Nerophis lumbriciformis. The sequence goes on along the minus strand of NC_084550.2, from coordinate 48,083,568 downwards.
TCGAAATGTAAATCAGAATCTAAAATAACCCCAAGATTTCTGGCTTTATTTGAGGTTTTCAGGGACACTGATTGAAGGTGTTGGATGACTTTAAACCTTTCTTTTTTAGCACCAAAAACAATTATCTCAGTTTTATCTTCATTTAGTTGTAGGAAATTTTGGCACATCCAGTGTTTGACTCACAGAAGATCTATGGGGCGATAGTCATTTGGTGATAGTGCTACATAGATTTGGGTGTCATCGGCATAGCAATGATGGTCAATGTTATTATTTTGCATGATTTGTCCTAGTGGGAGCATATAGATGTTAAATAAAGTCGGCCCTAAGATTGAACTTTGGGGGACTCCACACGGTTCTGATACAAAGTCACCAATGGAAACAAAATAGTTCCTATCTTGTAGATATGACTTGAACCAGCTTAAAACTGTGCCTGAGATCCCCACCCAGTTTTCCAACCTGTCCAAAAGTATTGAGTGGTCGACAGTGTCAAATGCAGCACTGAGGTCTAATAGCATTAATACTGAAGTTTTGCCAGAGTCTGTGTTTAGACGGATGTCATTTATAACTTTAAGAAGGGCCGTCTCTGTGCTATGAAGAGGTCAAAATCCTGACTGGAAGTTGTTGTGGCAGCCAGTAGAAGCCAAGAAGTGACTTAGTTGTTGGAGGACAACTTTCTCAATTATTTTACTTATGAATGGTAGATTTAGGGAAAGTAAATAAAATATTACCTTTATGTTTAATTATGATCATGATTTCTGGTTGTTAGGCCAGCAGAGAAGGTCTTGCTGGCCCTGACGGCACACCACTGCTGTTTAAAAGTGTCTCTTTTTTACAATAAGGGTGATATTTGCTTATTTTCTGTCTGATAAGATCATTCTTCTCACTAAGCAGATTATATGTTAGAGTGTTTTACTTGTTTTAAGGGTTTTGGTCCTAAATGATCTGAGTAAGATATTACAGCTTGTTGCTGAGATTTGATGAGCTATATTGAGTAAAAATGTCAGGCTTGGACGGAGGAAGGGACTCAGATGCAGAGAGGTGATTCCAAATAAAGCTTTTATTTTGAAATACTCTTTAAGCCTCCAGAGCCGAGTAAATTCAATTACTATGAAACACAAAAATACTATCGACAAAATGTTCCAAAAGGGAAAAACCGAAAATCACTCCAAAAAAAAGGAGGAATACAAAAATAAGGACGATATAATTAGCACCGTATCTGTTATCAAAAACTTTAACAAAAAACGCTCCAAACAGGAGGAAGAAAATAAAGACTATAAAACTTAACTACTCTAATCAATGTAAACAAAAAATCACTCAACAAACTTTGAGGAAAAAATCTTTAAGGAAAAATAATAACTCACCACTGCGGTAGAAAAAGGTAGGGTAACAAAAGTCGCTCTGAGGGAGGAAAAAAAGTCAATTCAAAATTACAGCGTGGGATATTCTGGGAGCAAGGACGTAGACGTGAGACAAGGCAAGGCATGGACATGAACAGGGACATGGAACGCAAGACAGGCACGAAAGCTCGAGACAATCTGGCACAGAACAAGGGGAGGCTTGAGCTTATAAAGAACATGAGGGTAATGGGAAACAGGTGGAAACAATCAAGGGTCAGGAACGACGTCAGACTGGTGACACAAGAGGAAGGACCCGTGATCTGAAACAAGAGGAGTTGCTTTTCAAAATAAAACATGTAAATCACAAGACAGAAAAAACCAAGACAAGACTTCCCTCACCGCGGTGTGACAGTACCCCTCCCTTTAGGGCCGACACCTGACGGCCCAGATTGTCCGGGATGGTTTCTATTGAAATCCTCAATGAGGGTGGAGTCCACGATATGCCGAGAAGGCACCCACTGTCTCTCCTCTGGTCCGTACCTTTCCCAGTCCACCAGGTACTGTCTGCCCCGGCCCCTGCTGCGAACTGCTAACAACTTCTTTACTTTGTAAACAGGACCGCCCTCAATCATCTCGGGTGGTGGAGGGGATGTGGTGGCTGGAACCAGCGGGCTTACTTTGACGGGTTTCACTCGGCTGACGTGGAAGGTTGGGTATACACGCAGGGATCGGGGCAGACGGAGTCGTACAGCAGAGGGTCCGATGACTTTGGTGATAGAGTATGGACCTATGAATCGTGGTGCAAGTTTCTTGGATGGTACTTTGAGTCGCATGTCTTTGGTCGAGAGCCATACTCTATGCCCTGGCTGATATGCAGGAGCGGGTTTCCTTTTACGATCCGCTGTCTTCTTCATCCGGTCTCTTTGTCGGATCAGCACCTGACGAGCTGCTGCCCAGATGCGTCGGCAGCGTCGGACCAGGGCATGTGCCGAGGGGACCGATACTTCCGGCTCATTGTCTGGAAAGACTGGAGGTTGGAAACCATAAGCAGTTTTAAACGGAGAAAACCCTGTGGCAAATGTAGGTAGTGCATTGTGAGCATACTCAACCCAGACCAGGTGTTTACTCCATGTAGAGGGATTCTGGGACACCAGGCACCGGAGGTTGGTTTCCAGTATCTGGTTGAGGCGTTCGGTCTGGCCGTTGGCCTCCGGGTGATAGCCTGAGGTCAGGCTGGCCTTAGCTCCGATGAGTCTGCAGAAATCCCTCCAAAACCGTGATACAAACTGGGGGCCCCGGTCAGAGACAATGTCTTTCGGGAAGCCGTGAATCTTGAAAACATTGTCCATCATGATTTCTGCCGTCTCCTTGGCGGAGGGCAACTTAGGCAAAGCAATGAATCTCACCATTTTGGTGAAACGGTCCACCACAGTTAGGATAGTGGTGTTACCTTGAGAGACCGGGAGCCCCGTGACGAAGTCCATGGAGATGTCGGACCACGGTCTGGAGGGAATAGGTAGGGGCTGCAACAAACCCATACGGGACCCGGATGATGTCTTGTTCCGAGCGCGGACCGAACATGTCTCCACATACTCCCGAACCTCCGGTTCCATGGATGGCCACCAAAATCGCCGAGAGATGGCGAACATCGTTCTCCGCACTCCCGGGTGGCATGAAAGCGGGGAGGTGTGAGCCCAATGGATCACCTGTGAGCGCAACCCAGTCGGAACAAACAAGCGATTACCTGGGCACCCACTAGGTGGCGGGGTTCCACCATTTGCCTGCTTCACCTCATCTTCTATTTGCCAGGTAACCACTCCAACCACACGGGACAGTGGAAGGATAGTTTCTGGTTCCTTGGCAACAAGCTCGGGGTCGAAGCGTCGAGACAGGATGTCTGGCTTGACGTTTTGAGACCCCGGCCTGTAAGAGAGAGAGAAAAACGGTTTAAAAAAAGTGCCCACCTGGCCTGGCGAGAGTTGAGTCTTTTAGCCTTCTTTATGTATTCTAGATTTTTATGGTCTGTCCAGACAATGAACGGAAGATCGGCCCCCTCAAGCCAGTGTCTCCATTCTTCAAGGGCGAGTTTGACCGCCAACAACTCATGGTTGCCGACATCATAGTTCTTCTCTGCCTTGGACAGACGTTTAGATAGGAAGGCACAGGGATGCATCTTGCCATCCTTCTCAGATCGTTGTGATAAGACGGCTCCGACTCCTTCGTTGGAGGCGTCCACCTCCACCACAATTTGGCGTTGCGGGTCTGGCATGGTGAGAATAGGAGCCGAAGTGAAACGCTGTTTTAGGTTCTGGAATGCCTTTTCAGCTTCTGGAGTCCATTGGAATTGTACCTGAGTGGAAGTGAGGGCATGGAGAGGGGCCGTTATAGTGCTAAAACCTCTAATAAACCTCCTGTAGAAATTAGCAAATCCTAGGAACTGCTGAACCCTTTTGCGGCTATCAGGAGTGGGCCAGTCGGTAACTGCGCTAATCTTAGCCGGATCCATCTGGACCTTTCCCGGAGCTACTATAAAACCCAAGAAGGAGATAGTATTAACATGAAATTCACTCTTTTCAGCTTTGACATATAGTTGATTTTCTAGTAGTCTTTTAAGGACCCTAGTCACGTGCACTTGGTGGGTATCAATGTCTGGTGAATAAATTAAAATGTCATCTAGGTATACATACACAAATTGATCAAGGAAGTCTCTGAGTACATCATTTATCATAGTTTGAAAAACAGCGGGTGCATTGGTGAGTCCAAATGGCATGACCAGATATTCATAATGTCCACTGGGAGTATTAAATCCAGTTTTCCACTGATCCCCCTCCCTTATACGAATCAGGTGATAGGCATTACGTAGATCAAGTTTGGTAAATACCTTAGCTTGTTGGATTTGGTCAAATACTAATGTCATGAGAGGAAGAGGGTACCGGTTTTTTATGGTGATGTCGTTGAGTGGACTGTAATCGATGCACGGTCTCAAGGATCCATCCTTTTTGCCCACAAAGAAGAAACCGGCACCCGCTGGTGATGAGGAAGGACGGATCAGCCCCGCTTTTAATGAGGCTGTGAGGTATTCCTTCATGGCCGTCCTCTCTGGACCGGAAACAGAATACAGACGACCTTTGGGTATGTTGGATCCTGAGATCAAGTCAATGGCGCAGTCGTATGGACGGTGTGGAGGAAGAGACATGGCTTTGGTTTTGCTGAAGACTTCTTGTAGCTGGTGGTAGCATGGGGGTACGGATTTCAAGTCCGGGTACTCCGATTCTGTGGTGGGGTTTGCAGAGAACAGGTTTTTTTGTGTGTAGCGCCTAAAAAACAGTCATTAATACAGTCCTTTCCCCATGCTTTAATTTCACCTGTCCTCCAGTCTATCTGGGGGTTGTGTTGAAAAAGCCAAGGTAGTCCCAAAATCAAAGTGTGTGAGGCGGCTTTGAATAGATAAGCGAATCTTTTCTTCATGGTCTTTAATATTTATGCGGATGAGTTCTGTGGCATGAGTAATTACAAACAGTTCCTTCCCATCAAGAGCTTTAGCTCTAATTGGTCGAGCTAATGGTTCAGCTTTGATCCCTAATTTTGCAGCCAAAGACCAGTCCATCAAACTCTCGTCTGCCCCTGAGTCAATGAGCGCCCCAATGTTTGTGACTGTGTGATGTTTTACCTGAATCCTGGTGAGGGTACGCTTATTAGGAGTAGAAGTAGTTGGTAGACTCACTCCTATGGGTCATTTAATTGGACAGGTGGCGACGAGGTGACCCGGTTCCCCGCAGTAGAAACACCTTCCTTCTAGCTGTCGTCTTTGGCGTTCCTCCTGTGTCAGCCGCGCTCTCCCCAGCTGCATGGGATCCTCACCTTCCATCAGGGGGCTGGAACGACTCGACCCAGGTGGAGTGGTGTAGAAATCCGGTCCGTGTTGCGTCTGGTAATGTGCCGCTCCTCCCGTGGTGGAGGTTCGTGCGCTCCGATGTCGTCTGAGCTGCGTGAGTCTGTTGTCGGTACGGACGGCGAGCGCAATAAGCTCGTCCAACCCAGCAGGTAAGTCTAGTGGGACAAGTAGATCTTGAATAGGGATGGCCAGTCCTTTCAAAAAAGTGTCATAAAGAGCAGCGGAGTTCCACCCGCTCTCTGCCGATAGCGTGCGGAATCGGATGGCATAATCACAAACAGAGTCTCGACCTTGCCTCAGTCTGCTCAGCTCCTGTGCCTTCTCTCGGTTGTTGGTGACATGATCAAATGTCATTCGTAGTGCAGTCTGGAAATCCGTGAGTGAGTTGCATACCGCTGAACCTCGGCCCCATTCGGTGGAAGCCCAGGCCTTGGCTCTACCCGTCAAGTGAGACATCATAAAAGCAATCTTCGCTCTCTCAGTGGGGAAGGCGTGAGGATTAAATTCGAAATGAATTGAACAGTTTATCATAAATGATTTGCTTTGTCCTGTTTCACCTGAATATGATGCTGGAGGTGCCAATTTACTTCCGGCTCCGGCGAATGACGTAGGCGGTGGTTGGACAGGTACGGGTGCCGATGCGGCGGATTGCGGAATCCGCATGGCCATCTCCTGCAGCTGGGTGGTTAGTCGGGCCATATGCTCGGCCATAGCCGTCTGGAAACCCTCTTGGCGTGAGAGGCGTGTTTCCTGATCCTGTATGGCGGCGGAAAAATGTCCTTTCTCTGCTGAGTCCATACTAGCCAGATTGTAATGTCAGGCTTGGACGGAGGAAGGGACTCAGATGCAGAGAGGTGATTCCAAATAAAGCTTTTATTTTGAAATACTCTTTAAGCCTCCAGAGCCGAGTAAATTCAATTACTATGAAAGACAAAAATACTATCGACAAAATGTTCCAAAAGGGAAAAACCGAAAATCACTCCAAAAAAAAGGAGGAATACAAAAATAAGGACGATATAAATAGCACCGTATCTGTTATCAAAAACTTTAACAAAAAACGCTCCAAACAGGAGGAAGAAAATAAAGACTATAAAACTTAACTACTCTAATCAATGTAAACAAAAAACCACTCAACAAACTTTGAGGAAAAAATCTTTAAGGAAAAAAAATAACTCACCACTGCGGTAGAAAAAGGTAGGATAACAAAAGTCGCTCTGAGGGAGGAAAAAAAGTCAATTCAAAATTACAGCGTGGGATATTCTGGGAGCAAGGACGTAGACATGAGACAAGGCAAGGCATGGACATGAACAGGGACATGGAACGCAAGACAGGCACGAAAGCTCGAGACAATCTGGCACAGAACAAGGGGAGGCTTGGGCTTATAAAGAACATGAGGGTAATGGGAAACAGGTGGAAACAATCAAGGGTCAGGAATGACGTCAGACTGGTGACACAAGAGGAAGGACCCGTGATCTGAAACAAGAGGAGTTGCTTTTCAAAATAAAACATGTAAATCACAAGACAGAAAAAACCAAGACAAGACTTCCTTCACGGTGTGACAAAAACATGCTTGAAACTAGAATATAAACTGTTGCAAAGCTGTGTCATCAACACTCACAAGTATAAAACTACTTTTTTAAAGTAATAATTTATTTCAAGCATGAAAAAAAAAACATTTAACATGTGACATTTCAAACAATTTTGAACAGAAATAGTTCATGCACATTCAGATAAATTCTTCAAAATTACAATTAAAAAAAATTTGACCGGGGGCCGGGCTGTATATATGCCCACTAATTTACTGAAAGAGCACGCACGTGGCGCGATGATGTCATGTTATCGATGGAAAAATGCATTCTTAGACCATATGATTTGCCTGAGCGGCTAGGAGACCACAAGAGTAACAAGCGGTTACCTTGTTGCCTTTCCATTAAGAACAATAAATTAGTTTTTAGTATAAGTTTGCTGGTTTTAAGAAATGTAATGCCGAGCGCATATCATTATGTCAAGATAATTGCACTAGCATTTACTTGATTTAAGAATATTTTTCAACATATTGTGCAAAAAGGTCTCTTTTTTTTCTACCAATAAAAGTGCACTTGTTATTAGTGAGAATATACTTATTTTAAGGTATTTTTGGGTTCATTGAGGTTAGCTAATTTTACTTGTTTTGGAAAGTCTTGACAAGCCAAATGTTCTTGTTCTATTGGCAGATAATTTTGCTTAATTCAAATAAAATACCCCTCATTTTTTTATTATTTTTTTTATTGTTTTTGAACACTGACTTTTTGCAGTGTAATTATAGTACATTGAATAAAAATTGCTTGTTGGCCTGATGAATTAGTTTGGGGGCTACTCAGTGCTGTCTTGTTTACACGTACATGCAGGGAGCACATGCACCTACACAAAAGCAGTCCTAGGGAACCTTCTAACAATTTGCAGTTTTGTTGTTGTTTTGATAGAATATACACTCAGTAATAGACAACGTTAGCTACTCAAATTGCTGTCATTACGCACCTGGGGATAGGTTGATTGGCAACACTAAATTGGCACTAGTGTGTGAATGTGAGTGTGAATGTTGTCTGTCTATCTGTGTTGGCCCTCCGATGAGGTGGCGACTTGTCCAGAGTGTACCCCGCCTTCCGCCCAAATGCAGCTAAGATAGTCTCCAGCGACCCCGAACGGGACAAGCGGTAGAAAATGGATGGATGGATGGATGGATGGATGGATAGTTGACAACATACAATGCTAATACACGTGTAATATATGGGTGAAGTTACGCCATTATGTGCTAAAAACCACAGGAGGGACAGATGCAATGATTACACATTGGAAAGTGAGCCCCCTTTAGTGTTTTCATGTACTCTCTTAAGTTCTTTGAATATAAAATGTACTTATTTCTCTTTGAACAGAACCAACAGTTGGCCCTTTGAGTATCAACGTCACGGCATTGACAGCTTTCGATATCCAGGTGTCATGGGAGCCGGTCCTGCAGCCCAACACCAACGGCATCATTAGAGGATACGAGGTAATGGAAAAACTTGAAAAATTTCAAACAGCAGACAATTAGCGTCAAAACATAGTTGTTTTTGAAGATGAGTAAAGATGGATGTTGTGGATTTTTTTGTAGACTTATTGTGTGTCCATTTGGCATTCCTTTAGATCCGATACTGGCGCCAGCATGAACGGGAGGCGGCGGCGGACCGAGTGCGGACAGCGGGACTCGAGACAACAGCCAGGGTGTCTGGACTTCGTCCTAGCACTCGATACCATGTTGCAGTTATGGCATATAACAGTGCAGGCACAGGACCGCCATCGCCACGCTTCACTGTGACCACCAGGAAACCACGTATGTCTACCATACTCACACACGCACACAGCGACCTACACTGGAAAAAAAAGTCAGTAGATTTTACAGTACAAAACTGTAAGCTTAATCGCCAGAATTGTATTGTATTACTAACAGTGTTGTCATGACCGGTCTTCCCCGGACATGACCCTTGTTAGTTTTGTTGTTGTTCTCCTTAGATGAATGTAAAAACTCCAAAACCGGTGAAGTTGGCACGTTGTGTAAATCGTAAATAAAAACAAAGCAATGTTATTATGGACGCCCCTGCTTATTTTACCAAGACAATGCCAAGCCACGTGTTACAACAGCGTGGCTTCATAGTAAAAGAGTGCGGGTACTAGACTGGCCTGCCTGTAGTCCAGACCTGTCTCCCATTGAAAATGGGTGGCGCAATATGAAGCCTAAAATACCACAACGGAGACCCCGGACTGTTGAACAACTTAAGCTGTACATCAAGCAAGAATGGGAAAGAATTCCACTTCAAAAATGGTTCCCCCCTCTGGCCAACATATGTAATAACAAGTGTGTGTAAGGAATTGAAATGCGCCCCCTTTGGTCACAATTTATTAAAAAATAAAATAAATATGTATATAGAGACAAACTGTAATAACTTGAAGTGAATAATGAAGATTAAAAACCAATTACAACCAAAAAAAAAGAGTCTAAAATAGTCTTTTTCTCACAATGTGTCAACTTTTTTTCTTATAAAATCGGGAACAATTTCTCATATTCTTTCTGTAGTTGCAATATTTTCTCGTAAATTTATTACTTTTTTATGTAAATTATTACTTTTTAATGCAAAATGATGACATTTGTCATATAAAATTCAGATTTTTATCCCAATATTGCCAATTTTTTGTTCTTCTTGTAAAATAGTGAAATTTTTTGAGTAAAATTATGACTTTTGTCATAATTTTGCCAAGTAAAATTCAGAATATTATTATAATATCGCCAAAACTTTTAAGTTTTCTTATAAAATTGTGACTTTTGTCGAGTAAAATGACCACTCTTTTCATAAAATTGTCAAAATGTTAAGCTTTTCTTGTAAAATTTTGACTGTTATTGAGTAAAATTCCAACTCGTATCATAATATTGCACAGATGTTCAGTTTTGCTTGTAAAATTTTTACTTGCGTTGAGTAAAATTCCGACTTTTATTATAATACTGCCAAGTTTTTCTTGTGAAATTGTGACCTTTTTCTTGAGAAATTCCAACTCATTTTTCACGACAAGCTTTTTTATATTTGCATAGTATGTATATATTATGGGCTTCACGGTGGCAGAGGGGTTAGTGCATCTGCCTCACAATACGAAGGTCCTGAGTAGTCTTGGGTTCAATCCCGGGCTCGGGATCCTTCTGTGTGGAGTTTGCATGTCCTCCCCGTGACTGCGTGGGTTCCCTCTGGGTACTCCGGCTTCCTCCCACCTCCAAAGACATGCACCTGGGGATAAGTTGATTGGCAACACTAAATTGGCCCTAGTGTGTGGATGTGAGTGTGAATGTTGTCTGTCTATCTGTGTTGGCCCTGCGATGAGGTGGCGACTTGTCCAGGGTGTACCCCGCCTTCCGCCCGATTGTAGCTGAGATAGGCTCCAGCCAAAGGGAATAAGCAGTAGAAAATGGATGGATGGATGTATATATTATTAATGTTGTAAATACAAATCTTTATATATCTAGAAAGGGTGGTCCTTAAGAGGTAGGCATTTTTCGGAGGTCTCAAGAAGGTAACAAATACAAGAGTGTGTGTGTGTGTGTGTGCGTGTGCGCGTGCGCGTGCACGCGTGTTTTCCTTTTAAATTGGTTTAAAGTACTTTGTGTTGCATCTTGCCGCAGTATAAGAAAGATTATATAAATCATTTTTGGATTTATTGATGATATCCTATATCAATATCGGATCGGGAAACCCCTAATTTTGACAGTAAAGACTGTCTATTGTTTATTGACGCTTAATTGTCGTAGTGTTGACATGATAATTAACTAACAGCACAGTATATCTTAATTGGATTGTTAAATGAAGTTAAATATATGACATATACACTGTTTTGTTTTCCAGCTCCTAATCGTCCTCCTGGAAATGTGTCCTGGAGGACTGATGCTTCCTGGGTAATTGTGCGCTGGGACCATGTGAAGTCCCTGCACAATGAGTCTGCTATTCTGGGATACAAGGTGAGGGTTTCTGGGTGGAATGGTTCACAAAATCCAGTTTAGATCATATCCCGGTTTTGTGGTCCTGGTTTTTAGTTGGATTCAGTGAGTTCAGTCATGTCTCAGTCTCAGCACTTAGTCCATGGCCCTCGAGACGGCAAGGTCAAGCGCGTAGCAGTCGTCCAGAGTCTTTCCAAGTGACCCAGAGCTGGATGTAGCGATTCCCCCTGAAGTGTCCAAAGTTTTTTTTACTTCGATTCCTATTTTGAAAACCCAGTCCACCGACCTGAAGAATTAACTGGCACAGGGGTAGCAAAGCAGCTAACTGTAGCTCCATACACTGTGTAGAGCTGCTCCCTTAAATCTATAATTATCAATTTCGGTCACATCTGCGGTTCCTTGTAAGGTTTCTCATTGTTCCCATTTGGTTTTGTGTGATCTGATGTCGTGGTTTGTAAAGCCCTTTGAGGCATTTGTGATTAAGGGCTATATAAATAAAATGTGATTGATTGATTTATTGATATATTATACTGTTTGAAAATAGCCTTGTAAGAAATTAATTGTAAATTTTTGACCCTGCCTCTTAAAAAAATCGCAATAGAGAATTGTTGGGAACCAGAATCAAAGCAAGGAACTGGAAATGCAATCCTCCAAGGTTCCCTAACCTTGAAGGAAATGTGCAGCCACTACTAGGTGTTGCACAGTGCACGTTTGGGCTGTCTTCAAATAGTCAAAACTTTGTCGATTCGATTCGGACGTCTCTGATGGGGGGACAGGAGGCTTTTTGGTATGACGCTGTTGTTCTCCTCTGGCAAAAGCAATGATCCTTTAGCGCAACTTTTACTTCCTTTAGTCAAGTTTGATGTCTTCTCAGTGCTACATCAGAGCTTAGAACCTTTCTTAACTATCCAATCTCTGCGTTTTCCATTTTGTTTATCAGCGCGGGTTAGCCTTTTTTGTGGTGGAAAAAGTCGCTGTTTTAATCACTTTAATGAAAAACTCTATTCCTTTTAAAGTTTCATTCAATCAAAGTTTATTTATATCGCCCTTAATAACAAGTGTCTCAAAGGGCTGCACAGGCCACAACGACATCCTCGGCTCAGATCCCACATCAGGGCAAGAAAAGACTCAACCCAATGGGATACAATGAGAAACCTTGGAGGGGACTGCAGATGTGGGGACCCCCCCCCGGGCGACCGGTGCAATGGATGTCGAGTGGATCTAGTTAATAGTGTGAGAGTCCAGTCCATAGTGGGGCCAGCAGGAGATCATCTTGAGTGGAGACAAGTCAGCAGCGCAGAGACGTACCCAACTGATGCACAGATGAGTGGTCCACCCCGGGTCCCGACTTTGAACAGCTAGCGCTTAATCTGTGGTCACCTGATAACTTCTCCACGCAGGAGAGGGGGGCAGAGCAGAAAAGAGACAGCAGATCAACTGGACAAAAAGGGGTTCTATTTAAAGGCTAGAGTATACAAATGAGTTTTAAGATGGGACTTAAATGCTTCTACTGAGGTAGCCTCTCTAGCTGTTACCGGAAGGGCATTCCAGAGTACTGGAGCCCGAATAGAAAACGGTCGATAGCTCGCCGACTTTTTTGGGGCTCTGGGAATCACTAATAAGCCGGAGTTCTTAGTTTGAACAGCTAGCGATTCATCTGTGGTCAGGAGGGCAGAGCAGAAAAGAAATGGCAGATCAACTGGTCTAAAAGGGGGGTCTATTTAAAGGCTAGCATATACAAATGAGTTTTAAGATGGGACTTAAATGCTTCTACTTCTTTTCTGAATTTCTTTTAACTTTGGAAGAATCCTAGTGGAACGGCCAGATCCACATCCATGTTACATTACTGACACCTAGTGACCACTCAGTATACAGTTCAACATGTCATCAGAATTTGTGTATTTCTGTCTTTTGAAAAAATGAACACCACAGATTTGACTGATTGTTATCCTCCACTTTTTTACCGCTGTCGTCATAGCTCAAACTGAATCTTTTACTTTGTCTAAAACTTCAACAACACGAACGCTTCTACAACTCTTCTACCTGTAGTTCAGTGCTTCTTCCCCAGGAAGAAGAAAATATTTAGTGCCACCCCACTCTCCACAGTGACTATAAATAGTGTATTTTGTCTATAAAATTGTTATAACTGTACCTCTGCATAACGGTGTAAGCTTATTAATATTAAATGAAATGAAATGAAACAACGTCCTGAGTAGTCGTGAGTTCAATCCCGGCCTCGGGATCTTTCTGTGTGGAGTTTGCATGTTCTCCCCGTGACTGCGTGGGTTCCCTCCGGGTACTCCGGCTTCCTCCCACCTCCAAAGACATGCACCTGGGGATAGGTTGATTGGCAACACTAAATTGGCCCTAGTGTGTGAATGTGAGTGTGAATGTTGTCTGTCTATCTGTGTTGGCCCTGCGATAAGGTGGCGACTTGTCCAGGGTGTACCCCGCCTTCCGCCCGATTGTAACTGAGATAGGCTCCAGCGCCCCCCGCGACCCGGAAGGGAATAAGCGGTAGAAAATGGATGGATGGATGGAAATGAAACAACCTACCAGGGTTTCCTCGTCTCCCACCTCGTTTTCCACCGTGGTTATAGTGAAGCCAAGTGTGACATACTATTCTGGTTCCATAAGCCTGTTTATAGTCGTCCACGGGTGCGTGTTTTGTCCATAAGCCTGTTTTATATTTGTCCACGGGTGCGTGTTTTGTCCATAAGCCTGTTTTATATTTGTCCACGGGTGCGTGTTTTGTCCATAAGCCTGTTTATAGTCGTCCACGGGTGCGTGTTTTGTCCATAAGCCTGTTTTATATTTGTCCACGGGTGCGTGTTTTCTCCATAAGCCAGTTTATAGTCGTCCACGGGTGCGTGTTTTGTCCATAAGCCTGTTTTATATTTGTCCACAGGTGTGTGTTTTGTCCATAAGCCTGTTTTACATTTGTCCACGGGTGCGTGTTTTGTCCATAAGCCTGTTTTATATTTGTCCACGGGTGCGTGTTTTCTCCATAAGTCAGTTTCTAGTCGTCCACGGGTGCGTGTTTTGTCCATAAGCCTGTTTTATATTTGTCCACGGGTGCGTGTTTTGTCCATAAGCCTGTTTTATATTTGTCCACGGGTACGTGTTTTGTCCATAAGCCTGTTTATAGTCGTCCACGGGTGCGTGTTTTGTCCATAAGCCTGTTTTATATTTGTCCACGGGGGCGTGTTTTCTCCATAAGCCAGTTTATAGTCGTCCACGGGTGCGTGTTTTGTCCATAAGCCTGTTTTATATTTGTCCACGGGTGTGTGTTTTGTCCATAAGCCTGTTTTACATTTGTCCACGGGTGCGTGTTTTGTACATAAGCCTGTTTTATATTTGTCCACGGGTGCGTGTTTTCTCCATAAGCCAGTTTATAGTCGTCCACGGGTGCGTATTTTGTCCATAAGCCTGTTTTATATTTGTCCACGGGTGTGTGTTTTGTCCATAAGCCTGTTTATAGTCGTCCACGGGTGCGTGTTTTGTCTATAAGCCTGTTTTATATTTGTCCACGAGTGCGTGTTTTGTCCATAAGCCTGTAGTCAACAACCCAGGTGTCTTTGAAAAGAGCGTCTTTCGCTGCGCTGGTCTGGCTGGGGCGTTTCCGGCGTGACGTAAGGACCGCACAAACTGTACAATTAACAGTACTGACCCGCGTGTAAGACAATATGTTTGTATTTCTTACATCCGTTTTTGGACGCCATAGCGGACGAAATGTTCAAAAGTGTTGGCTTTAGACAGGAAGTGCAGAAAGATGCTGAGGAACATTCTATTCTGGTAAGGCAAAAAAGCACCCCACCCCATTATTTAAAAAGGGCTGCGGGACATGCGATCAGATCTACACGTACACGCTCCAAACTTCTTAGTAAGACAGAGAAAAATAAACAAATAATCCGTGCAACACTGGAGTTGGGCATGGTTTGGATTCAAGCGATACTGGTTCCTATTCCGATTCTTCATTTGGATTCCGGTCTTAATGATTCTTGATTACGTTTCGTTTGATATGACACTACAAACATCTAAGCTTTGGAAGTACTTTAAATGCACACTTAATAAGAATGAATTACTCCAATTGCATCATAATGACACATCTTTGCTGGGGAATATAATAATTGTATAATTAGCTAACTATTAATAATAATTATTAACCACCCTCATTTAGATTTCATTTTAGTGAGCAATAAAAAAAACAGAAAGCAAAGTTCAAATGAATACAATAAGTGTTTGTCTTGTCGGAGAGTTGCTAATCTGCTTCTTGACTGCTGAGGTGACCTAACTGAAAGCCAGGCTTTGATGTCGTGCAGGCAGTCAATGAGACGTTGGACCGTGTTGTTTTGTGCTATGGTAAAATTGATATGGCAGTCATCGGCATAAAAATTAAATGCAATACAGTGCTTCCTGAAAACAGAACCAAGAGGGAGAAGGTAAAGCGCAAATAAAAGAGGGCCAAGGATTGACCCCTGGGGAGCCCCATGTGGAAGAAGAGCTGTGGAAGACACAAAGCTGTCTATTTTTACACTTTAACTCCTGTCAGTCAGGTACGACCGGAACCAGTTGAGGGTGGCGCCCTTAATGCCCACACAGTTCTCAAGACGAGTGATTAAGGTGGCGTGGTCGACAGTGTCGAACGCAGCAGACAGATCTAAAAGCACCAGGACAACATATTTACCGGACTCTGTTGACAGGAGGATATCGTTAGATACTTTTAGAAGTGCTGAGGGCTTTGAAACCGGACTGTAACAGCTCAGTGATACCAATATCTACTAAGGGCAACAACTGACTGTAGACAACCTTTCTCTAATATTTTGGAAATGTATGGAAGATTAGAGATAGGTCTTAAATTACAGAGGAGAGAGGGATCGAGGCTTGGTTTTTTAAGTAAAGGACGTACCACTGCATGTTTAAACTCCGCTAGTACTGTACCAGAAGAGAGGCTACTATTTATAATGTTAAGGACACTTGATCCAATAGTAGCAAGTACCTACTTGAATAGGCAAGGTAGGAGGGCATCTGCAGGAGAACCAGAGGGCTTCATATGACTAATTGTGTCCTTTAGAAAGGAAAAGGACACCGGCTCAAACTGATGGAAAACAGAATAGAAGTGCAGAGGAATAGAAGTGTCATAGGAAGGCTGAGATAAACTGGCTCTAGTTGACACAATTTTGTCAGTGAAAAAGTGGAGAAAATGTTCACAGATTTCAGAAGAAGCATCAAAACCAACAGATTTGGGAGCATCAATGACAATGTAAATGGTTTTGAACAGAGCGCTGGGGTTTTTACAGTTAGAAACTATAGTCTCTGATAGCTATGTATTCATCTCTGCTTTTACAGTCGTCTGAAAGGACAACAGGCTCTCTTTAAAAATGGCAAAAGACACATGCAGCCTGTCTTTTTTCCATTTTCTCTCTGCTCTCCTACATTCGCGCCTGGCAGCACGAGTGACGTCATTCAACCAGGGATCAGGCGTGGGTTTGGCGCGGCGGAACTTCAAAGGAGCGATCGTGTCCAGTGTTTGGAAACAAATAGAGTTGAACCCAGAAACCAACTCTTCAGTATTCAGACACACAGAGGCTGCAGCGTTATCATCACAGAGAGTCAGAAAAGTAGAGGAGAACAGAGCAGGAGACGAGGAATTAAACATGCAAGAGCGTTGAGGAGCAGCGCACAGTTTAACCGGACACTGAGTGGGGATATCAAACAGGATCGGCATATGATCCGAGAACACAGCGTCGTAAATGTCCAAATTAGAAACACACAAACCATACTAGAGCACTAAATCGAGTGTATGCCCGCGTTCATGTGTCCAAACAGACACAGACTGTACAAAGTTAAATGAGTCAATAACATTCAGGAAGCTCCTGGAGAGCGGCTCGTCTGGACAGCAGGTGTGAATATTAAAATCACCAACAATAAGGACACAATCATATTTAGGCAGGATTTCAGCCAGAAATTCAGAAAAGTCAGTTATAAAGTATTTATGGTACCTGGGTGGTCGATAGACGACGGCACACAGGACAACATCACAAAGACCCAGGTCAAACATGCACAGTTCGAAGCTTGAAAAGGAGGATTGCAGGCGGATCTGACGGCATTTAAAGTCACTTTTAAAAATGACTGCTAATCCTCCTCCTTTTCGACCGGACGACCGCGGAGAATTAAAGTAGGGGCACTCCGGTGGTGAAAGTTCATTAAGAGGGGCGGACTCACACAGAGTAAGTCCAGTCCGCGGGGATTGAAGAAATCCTTCAGGATAAACGTTTTGTTTGTCAAAGATCTTGCGTTAACAAGACCGAACCTGACGGGGGCCGGCACGTCCGAAACCGCAGCTGATCCGGGTGGGCCCCGACACAGAGCCCGCAGGTGGTGGGAGAGCTGGAGCGGTGGGGGCGAGCCTCCACCTACAAACCGACGACAGGAACAAGCCAGGAACCGACGGGATCCAGCAAGCGCGGGTGCAGGAAGAGACAAGGTACCGCACCATTCCTCCTTCAGGAAGCCGGGCCAAGAGGGCCCTAACTTTCACCAGCTGGCAGCCACGTTTGGCATGGCGCCGGCGACGCTTCCGCCGGGGGAGAAGAGCCAGGGGGCGGGAAAGGAAGGCAGGAATCTAGCCGGATGAGTGAGACGACTGGGACGTCAAAAAACCACTGTCGAAATTAACCACATCCGTTGGAGAGGGGCCAAGATCCAACAGCGTTTGGCGGTCATACACGAGCAGTGAGCTGACAGAAGACAACAGACGCGAACAGCACAAAAACAAACAGCTGACAGCGAGAGGCAGGGCACAGCACATACTGACGCCATCTTGACTATGCCACTTACTGTACAATGTCTGCACTCACTGGAACGCCCACTTATGAGATGTTCATATATTCCCGTTTAGATGAAGAATTAATCATAATCATGACGTTGGTTAATTTAAAAAAATGTGCAGCAAACTAGCAGCTTTTCAAGTCTTTTTCACCATCTCTAAGTTGGATGTCAAAGTTGACCAACTTCTCGATTTATGGCCACATCCTTCTACTATCCAGGTGAGAGGCATAATTAATCATCTAAAATGAACTTTTATCAATTTAGAGCCAATGCAGCAGCTCACCGGCTCAATATGTCAATGTAGCAGCATAATGTAGTTAGCACTGTGTGATTACGGCGCCGCTAAAATAGTTTGTCTGCCTTAGCGTTTTATTAACAATGTTGCTAATACTTGGTTAATATTCAGGTCATGTAAATTGGCTATTTTTGGGTGTTGTTTAGAGGGCTTAATAAGCGGAATATTTTACTCCCATTAGCTACATCGTTAGCCATCTTGTACTTGCTGTGTTAAACCACCTAGAAAGCATAAAAAATCAAAACACGTACGTTCTTGTCTTTCATAAGGATTGTGAATGATGGGCAAAATTCCCCTCAAAAAGTGCAGTTTTTCTTTATGTTGCAAGTTACTAGGTTGTTTGCATTTACTCAAAAATATTGTATTTAAAAAAAAAAAAAAAAATAGATATCTTATTAATATTCCATTAGCATGTGTCATTTCCAGCCATAAAAGACTTAGACTTAGACTTGGACAAACTTTATTGATCCACAAGGAAAATTGTTCCACACAGTAGCTCAGTTACAAAGGATGGAAAGGGTAACGCAGGTATAAAGTAGACTAAAAATGTACCATAGTAGCAATATGAATTATAACATATATGTAATATTTACATATTATATATACAGTATATAATATATAATGATATATTATATTATTATATTATATAATGTTTGTATATAATATATAACAAATCCCAATTACCATGAACAATATTACAGTACATGTCACAGCTGCAGCATAAAATAGAGAGTAGATCCAGCAGAAAATATACATTATAAACAAAGAGAGGTAGCTAACATAGAAGGTGTCAGGTAATAGACCATACTTGCCAACCCTCCCGATTTTTCCGGGAGACTCCCGAATTTCAGTGCCCCTCCCAAAAATCTCGCGGGGCAACCATTCTCCCAAATTTCTCCCAATTTCACCCGGACAACAATATTAAAGGCGTGACAAACACATTTCGGGAGAACATCCGCGCCATAACACAACATAAACACAACAGAACAAATACCCAGAATCCCTTGCAGCCCTAACTCTTACGGGCTACAATATACACCCCTGCTACCACCAAACCTCGCTCCCCCAACTCCGCCCCCCCCCCCCCCCCCCCCCAATCTCCCGAATTCGGAGGTCTCAAGGTTGGCAAGTATGTAATAGACAGATATCATCTATTGCTGTATGGCGAGTGATTATACAGCTGGATGGAGTGCGGAATGAAGGAGTTCTTGAATGGAACACTGTGGGAATGAAGCTGAAGGAGCCTGTTGGAGTATGAGCTCCACTGTCCCTCAATTGTCAGGTGGAGTGGGTGGGCAGGATTGTCCATGATGGCCAGCAGTTTGTCCAGTGTCCTCCTGTCCCTCACTGACACAAACGCCTCCAACTGCGTGCCAATAGTTTGGCCGGCTTTCCAGATCAGTTTGTCAATCCGGTTTAAGTCCCTTTTTCTGGTGCTGCTCCCCCAACAAAGCACTACAAAGTACAGGGCACTGGCCACAACAGACTGAAAAAAGATCTCCCAACAGCTTGCTGCACACATCAAAGGACCTAAGCTTCCTCAGGAAAAAGAGTCTGCTCAAATGAAAATTGCTGACTGTTTTGTTCAAGATCCTTTCTTTAGTTTCCCTGCAGTTGTTACATAAAGTAAGTTAGAACGAACGTGCAAACACCAACACAACTGTTGTGTAAATGTTTAAGTGTGCAGTACAAGCACTACACACCTTGCTCAAGTCAACTTTGAAGTATGTGCTGATGTTAGAAATTTGTTTGACGTGTTTTTGAAAGAATGCATTATTGTTATCGTTATCACATATCCACACTCGAGTGATCGTTTCATTACACTTGAAATGCATTGTATTTCATCTCCACGATATTACATATTGTATCACGAAAGTGCAAATACAAGATCAGATATTATTATTTATGAGGACAAAACAAGTTTAAAGGTGAATGTTTTTCATGATGGCAGATTCTGTACAAGCATGACAGTCAGACGGTTCTGAAGGTAGTGGACAAGACGAAGACATCAGTGAACCTGCCGCTGCCCCAAGACGACCAATACGTGGTGCTGGAGGTGCGCTCCTGGGGTGAAGGAGGCGACGGGCCTGCGCATGAGATTATTGTTTCTCGCGACTCAGGTAAGTCACCACCATCGTCACAACCAAAGTGCTATGTTGTAGCCTACAAAAAAGGCTTTTGTCTTGTTTTCTGCATTGTTGCACACTTCCTGGGCTTGTGGTAGCGGATCTACGCTCTCACTCAAAAATGCTTTTGTGACCGCTTGTATTTGGTTAGAGAATAAATACACAGCTCTTTCACTTTTAATTAGAAATGTGCTAAACCAGGGGTGCCTACTAGGTTGATCGCAAGCTACCGGCGGATGGCGGAGGATGTGTCAGTCCATCGCCAGCCAGGCATTAAAAAAATAGACCTAAAAATTAGCGCTCATCAATTTTAACTATCCGAGGATCTTGTGGAATGACGCTGGCTGTTGCGAACTCAGTATTAGAAAAAAACAACCGACAGGAAGGCAAGAAACACGTTTTATTTCAACAGACTCCCGCGCCGTATCTGTTGTCAAAACCCTAAAGACAGACCGCACAGTTCCTGTCTTCACAATAAAAGTGCCGGTCCATCCTGCCTGTGCTAACAAAATAAAGAGTCTCGGAAAGCTAGCAAGCTACAGATTTTGCCGTCAATGTATTTCTTGTAAAGTGTATAAAAAGGAGTATGGGAGCTGGACAAATAAGATGGCAAAAACCAACCACTTTCATGCGGTATTTGGACGGAAAGGAGGACTTTTTTTCTCCTCCACAATGTAAATTCAAAAATGTGAAAGTTATCAGCATTACTGCGAATCCTGTCAGATTCCAATCAATGCAAGTCATCAGAATCAGGTAATACACCAATTTATATTCTTGTTTAAAAAATAATGGATGACAAGTGGCTGGCAGCTAATCATGTGTCTCCATACACAGTGTATAATATAATAATAATCACCTCCATTACTGCAAATAAACTGCATCTCTTTATCTTAGATGTCATTACCACTGGAGGACGAGCCTCAACGTGTCACCAGTGATGGGCAAGCTACTTGGAAAATGTAGTAAGCTAAGTGTCAGGTTCAAGCACCGAACTATCTATTAAACAGGACAAGAAGCAAGGAATCAAAGAGAGACATCATTCAATTTAGCTCATGAGGAGAGCTAAATTTAATGTTTGTGCCACTGCTTAATAACTGTTTAATAAATACAGTTTGGGTAAAACATATAATTAGTAATAATAATAGTGGTATAATAGTAATAATATCCCCTAGAGGGGGGGGTTACCCACATATGCGGTTCTCTCCAAGGTTTCTCATAGTCATTCACATCGACGTCCCACTGGGGTGAGTTTTTTCTTGCCCTTATGTGGGCTTTGTACCGAGGATGTCGTTGTGGCCCTTTGAAACACTTGTGATTTAGGGCTATATAAATAAATTGATTGACATTGAATATAATCACATAATTAGTTTTGATATCTGTGTGCCGAGCGAGAGTAGGTCAGATGACTTGGTGAGCCATCTTTGAACTGGAAGCACACTGGATCTTCCAGTGTGCTTCCAGTTCATCAACGCAGTGCATCAACGCCTCGCTCCGCGTCAATTCTTGCTACCAGACCATGGTAGCTCTCGCTACCATGGTCTGGTAGCGAGCCGACATCGTGTCAGTCAGCGAAAGGCTGGTTTCTGCCGTCCATGCTTCACTGTCTAGTGCGACTGGAATCCTAGTAGTGTCGACTAGGAATCCCTAGTACCCTCGTACAGTGTCACCCCACGCTCTGAGGAAAAAGTTCCAGCGCCTCCCCATTTATTTGGGCATTCCCTGATTACATAGCTGAAGCTGCTTCTAAGGGGAGAGGTCACATTATGCAGCAGCCCAGCACTGGGTCATAAACAGTCAAAACAAAATGTGCTTGGAGCGGTGTCGAGTTCACCCCCTCTCTGCTCGTCCGCATTATCTTCTTGGAGACTTCGGGATTCAGAAATATGGACAGCCCCTGTCCAAAACAGACACTTCTACGGCGAGGCGCACACAGTGGAGATTTACAAGCTGTCCGCCTTTGCTTGATAAGAACAAGGGCAGCTCTGTGAGCACTAGTAGATAGTAACCACGCAGAGCAACCTGAACTGCAAGCAAACAAGTTGTGTGATAACTTATATACAATTATTCTGACACTGAGCTACAAGTTACTCTCGATTAAATGTAGCTAATCCACAGGGGAAGCTATCCCCAGAGAATTGTAACAAGCTACACGACAAATGTAGCTTGCGATATTAAAGCTACTTCATGTAAATATATAACTTAATGTACAACTTTTCACCAAACAAGAGAAACATGCTCAGTTTGAATGTTTATAATAATAAACACAATCTAGAAGCTTTTTAACGTTTCTTTAAAGTTGCGTACCATGTACAAAGTGAGGGAAAAAACACAGGAAACTAATTCATAAAAAAAATGAAATGAAACAATAATAATAATAATAATAGAGACTTTTCAGCACAAGAAAAATTACCAGTTTAACAGAAGCCACAGTGGCAAAAATAATAACCTGGCCAAAGGAAAAGTACAAAACTTTTGTCACACAACTCACTACACGGGTCTAAAAGTAGCTAAGCCGTGGAAATTGCTACTCGTTCACAATTGTTTGATTGATTGATTGAAACTTTTATTAGTAGATTGCACAGTACAGTACATATTCCGTACAATTGACCACTAAATGGTAACACCCCAATAAGTTTTTCAACTTGTTTAAATCGGGGTCCACTTAAATCAATTCATGGTACAAATATATACTATCATCATAATACAGTCATCACACAAGTTAATCATCAGAGTATACACATTGAATCATTTACATTATGTACAATCCGGGGGGTGGGATGAGGAGGGTTTTGTTGATATCAGCACTTCAGTCATCAACAATTGCATCATCCGAGAAATGGACATTGAAACAGTGTAGGTCTGACTTGGTAGGATATGTACAGCGAGCAGAGAACATAGTGAGTTCAGATAGCATAAGAACAAGTATATACATTAGAAATACGTTTGGTTATTTACAATCCGAGGAGGTGGGATGTGGAAGGGGGAGGGTTTTGAAGGAGGATAGAGATGCAAAGTAGCGAAGGTACTGCCAAACTACTGGGAAGTGTAGCTACCGAGCTTCGCGACTTGAAATCACGTTACAGCAGAAAGTAGGCAGATATTAACAGGAAATGAACAAGTTCATTAATAAGCGTTAGAGAGAGGATGATATAACAACAACTGTTGGTGTGTCAGCATTGTCACAGTCAGTACCAGCTAAGCCAGCGGCAAAAGAGTTTAACATTTAAAACGTTATTGAGTCTGTTTAGCTTATCAGAGAGCTAGCTCCCACAGCTAGTGGGTCCATGATGATGACTTCTGTTTTGGTTGGTCAGCCGTTTTACTGCCTTGTTACAGACACCGTTTGGAAACATTTAAGGCATTGGTTCTTAACCTGGGTTCGATCGAACCCTAGGGGTTAGGTGAGTCGGCCTCAGGGGTTCGGCGGAGCGACTCATAATGTAAATAAAAACATCTTCCTATCGGCGTATTATGGATACCCCCAAAGAATGTCTCCTCTAATTTTCCATCTGATTTGCAGGTGTGTAATTTGTTGTGTGTTCATGCACTGTGTTGGTTTTGTTCTTTGAACAAGGTGATGTTCATGCACGGTTCATTTTGTGCACCAGTAATAAAACATAACTTTATCTTGAATTTGAAAAATAAAACATTTTATTTTTCACTAAAGAAGGGTTCTGTGAATGCGCATATGAAACTGGTGGGGTTCGCTACCTCCAACAAGGTTAAGAACCACTGATTTAAGGTATGTAAATAAACATTTACAAAATCTTTCAGTGTAAATCACTCATCTCACAACGTATATGTCTGCGGCTTATAGTCCAGCGCGGCTAATATATGGAAACTACCTTTTTCCTTCTAAAATTTAGTGGGTGCGGCTTGTCAGATCTTGGTCCGCAGCCAGTAAGTCAGATTCCTCTCCAGTGAGGGTTGGACTCCGCCAAGGCTGCCCTTTGTCACCTAATCCTGTTCAAAACTTTTATGGACAGAATTTCTAGGCGCAGTCAGGGCATTGAGGGCATGCAGGATTAGGTCTCTGCTTTTTGCAGATGATGTGGTCCTGATGGCTTCATCTGACCAGAATCTTCCGCTCTCACTGGATCTGTTCGCAGCTGAGTGTGAAGCGACTGGCATGGTGACATGGCATGGTTCTCGTCCGGAAAAGGGTGGAGTGCCATCTCCGGGTTGGGGAGGAGATCCTGCCCCAAGTGGAGGAGTTCAAGTACCTCGGGGTCTTGTTCACGAGTGAGGGAAGAGTGGATCGTGAGATCGACAGGCGGATCGGTGTGGCGTCTTCAGTAATGCGGACCCTGTCTCGATCCGTCGTGGTGAAGAAGGAGCTGAGCCAGAAGGCGAAGCTCTCAATTTATTGGTCGATCTACGTTCCCATCCTCACCTATGGTCATGAGCTTTGGGTTATGACCGAAA
Source organism: Nerophis lumbriciformis (assembly GCF_033978685.3). NCBI lineage: Eukaryota > Metazoa > Chordata > Actinopteri > Syngnathiformes > Syngnathidae > Nerophis > Nerophis lumbriciformis. Next base: position 48,059,165 of record NC_084550.2, on the reverse strand, counting down.
GGACAAGATCACGGGTACAAGCGGCCGAAATTAGTTTCCTCCGTCGGGTGGCGGGGCTCTCCCTTAGAGATAGGGTGAGAAGCTCTGTCATTCGGGAGGAGCTCAAAGTTAGTCCACTGCGAGAGGAGCCAGATGAGGTGGTTCAGGCATCTGGTCAGGATGCCACCCGAACGCCTCCCTGGGGATGTGTTTAGGGCACGTCCGACCGGTAGGAGGCCATAGGAAGACTATGTTGGGGAGACTATGTCTCCCCAACATGTCCTGGGAACGCCTCGGGACCCCCCGGGAGGAGCTGGATGAAGTGGCTGGGGAGCATACTTGCCAACCTTGAGACCTCCGAATTCGGGAGATTTGGGGGGGCGGGGTCGGATTGGGCGGGGCCAGGGGGCGCGGTTAAGGGGGAGGAGTATATTTATAGCTAGAATTCACTTAAATTCAAGTATTTCTTATATATGTATATATAAATAAAATAAATACTTGACTTTCAGTTAATTCTAGCTACTGTATTTTTCGGACTATAAGTCGCAGTTTTTTTCATAGTTTGGCCGGGCTCCAGTGCGACTTATATATGTTTTTTTCTTTCTTTATTATGCATTTTCGGCAGGTGCGACTTATACTCCGGTGCAACTTATACTCCGAAAAATACGGTGTGTATATATAAATATGTATTTTATTATATATTTATACATATAAATAAAATAAATACTTGAATTTCAGTGTTCATTTATTTACACGTATACACACATAACACTCCTCTCTACTCATTGTTGTATTTGAAAGTGCAATGCTTTGCAGCCAGTAGCACAGCCTTTGAAGGAGCGTAGGTATGGGCAGTGTAATATTCTGGGTTGGAGTCAATAACCAGGCGAGGTGACGAAGTTACGTCTCTTTACTTCATACTGTGTGAAGTAAAGAGCGGACGTGACGACAGGCTGTCCTCACTCAGGTCCGCACGGACCTGGAAGGGGCGTGCCTTAAGTCCGGCTGGAAATCGGGAGAAATTCGGGAGAATGGTTGTCCCGGGAGATTTTCGAGAGAGGCACTGAAATTCGTGAGTCTCCCGGAAAATTCGGGAGGGTTGGCAGGTATGCTGGGGGAGAGGGAAGTCTCGGCTTCTCTTTTTTTTTTTTTTTAATAAATGTTTTTATTAAATTTGACAGGTATTACAATATACGATAGAACAGTAGTCACATTTTCCCCTTTTTTTCCCACCCACTTCCAAGAACAACAACCCGACACATACCCCATACACACATAACCCCCACCCCCCCAGGTCCTACATACAGTAAGTTAAAGGTACAGTCACAAATGGAAAATAATTAGTACATCACTTTCTTCTCAACATAGGCAGATAGTAAATATACACCCAGAATAAATATAAATAAAAAAAAACAAAACAAAAAAAAAAACTACCAAAAAGGAAGCTGGTTTATGAAAGGTGAACTTTTCATGTGTCCTGTAGCGTCTTTAATTTAGCTATGTAGTCAACCACACAGCCCCAAACAGAATAAAACTTCCCAGGTGCCCCCCTAAGATTGAACTTTATTTTCTCCAGATCTAAATACATCATAAGGTCTTTAAGCCATAAGGAGGCTTTGGGGCAGACTGGTGACTTCCACTCCAGCAGAATTCTCCTACGTGCTAATAAGGATGCAAAGGCGATTGAAGTCTCGGCTTCTCTGCTTAGGCTGCTGCCCCCGCGACCCGACCCTCGGATAAGAGGAAGAGGAATGGATGGATTGATTGATGGCTTCCATACCGCTGTATAGTCCAGAAAATATGGTATTGAATACTAAAGTGAAGACAACAAACCATACCCATGGAGGAAGCGAAGCATGTGTTGATGTTGATGAGTCATCCATTACCAAGCATTCTTCCATCCCTTCCATACTGTTAACACAAATCCTCCAGCAAAAGTACTCACAAAAGTGGAGGTGTTGTCAAATTGAGGGGATACACCAGAATGAGTAGTTATGTTGTTGTGTATGTTATTGATGACTGCTTTGTGGTGTGTTTTTCAGGAACGGACATGATGGTGCAGAGCAAGGCAGTAGCGTGCAGTTGTTCAATCCTCACTTCTGCCATTCTTTTATTGTCAGTACTGTGACGTCAGATTTTTTGACTTTTTTTCTTCGCTGAGTTGACACTTTTTGAGTGGCTTTTGGCAGCTGGCAAAGTTTTCTTCGAGGATACTAAAGAAAACAGTCTTTTTTTTTTTAAAGGGGAAAATGCATTTGTCAACACATTTTACTTTTGTATTTGGTTGATCGTATGAGAAACATGACATGGGACTTCCAGCCACAGTATTTACAGTGTACATAGTATTTGGAGAAGAAAAACGTTACAGTAGTCACTATTAATTTAATTTATTCATCTTACATTTACACAAAATATACACCTGACCATTTAGAAATGGTAATGATTAAATACAGATTAATTGATAAGTACAGTATTATCCTAATTGTTGCTACTGGGGTGAAGTATGACACTGATTTATTGGTTCTGATATGCTGTCATAGACATAAATGCAGCCAACAAAAAGTTTAATAACCTAAACAAACACTTGGAAAAGTCAACATCAAACACACTAAAGCAACAAGTAAAGTTTTCAAAGTATACAAACATTGTTGCTCTACGAGGATTTTGAGAATTAAATATTATTCATTGTATGCTCAGTTATTACTTCAACAAAAATTATAATTCATAACTTTATATTTTATATTATTTATAATTTACAATTGACATAATGTACTGATAACAATGATCATTTTAACAACTATAACGTCTTTATTGACTCAATTTACTAATTGCAATTTTAATAATTCTTATTATTATTGACATTTACTAATGATGGCTATAATTTTAACAATTATCATTTATTGACACTATTTACTAATAATTATGATTTTAACATAGCATGATTATTGACATTATTTACTCACAATTATAACTTTAAAAATTATAGCGTGATTATTGACACTGTTAACCAATGACTTTTACCATTATAATTTCATTATTGATACTATTTACTAATAACAATTATGATTTTAACATTTATGACATAACAGTATTTACTCATAACAATTATAACTATAAAAAGTATTTTAAAACATAATTTTAACGATTAAAGCTTGATTATACATATAAAATACTAATTGGAAGGGTCTTGTTTTTTTACACAACATCTGAAATAGAGAAAGTATTCCTGTGTTATGTAATATTGCTGACTAGTAATAATAATACTAGTGACTATATACAGTCGTGGTCAAAAGTTGACATACACTTGTAAAGAACATAATGTCATGGCTGTCTTGAGTTTCCAATAATTTCTACAACTCTTATTTTTTAGTGATAGAGTGATTGGAGCACATACTTGTTGGTCTCAAAAAACATTCATGTAGTTTGGTTCTTTTATGAATTTATCTACTGAAAATGTGACCAAATCTGCTGGGTCAAAAGTATACATACAGCAACATACATGATCAAAGAAGGAAGCCCTTGCTCCAGAAGCGTCTAAAGTTTGCTGCTGATCACATGGACAAAGATAAGACCTTCTGGAGGAAACAAAAATTGAGCTGTTTGGCCACAATACCCAGCAATATGTTTGGAGGAGAAAAGGTGAGGCCTTTAATCCCAGGAACACCATCCCGACCGTCAAGCATGGTGGTGGTAGTATTATGCTCTGGGCCTGTTTTGCTGCCAATGGAACTGGTGCTTTACAGAGAGTAAATGGGACAATGAAAAAGGAGGATTACCTCCAAATTCTTCAGGACAACCTAAAATCATCAGCCCGGAGGTTGGGTCTTGGGCGCAGTTGGGTGTTCCAACAGGACAATGACCCCAAACACACATCAAAAGTGGTAAAGGAATGGCTAAATCAGGCTAGGATTAAGGTTTTAGAATGGCCTTCCCAAAGTCCTGACAATGCTGAAGAAACAAGTCCATGTCAGAAAAACAACAAATTTAGCTGAACTGCACCAATTTTGTCAAGAGGAGTGGTCAAAAATTCAAGCAGAAGCTTGTGGATGGCTACCAAAAGCGCCTTATTGCAGTGAAACTTGCCAAGGGACATGTAACCAAATATTAACATTGCTGTATGTATACTTTTGACCCAGCACATTTGCTCACATTTTCAGTAGACCCATAATAAATTCATAAAAGAACCAAACTTCATGAATGTTTTTGTGACCAACAAGTATGTGCTCTAATCCCTCTAGCACAAAAAGGTAAGAGTTGTAGAAATGATTGGCATTATGTTCTTTACAAGTGTATGTAAACTTTTGACCACGGCTGTAAACGGGTTTGCTGCTTTATTACGTTGGGTGTGACACCATTTGATAATACATCTTCCTGTCATTGTAATCATGTCATCTATCAACTCTTACATAAAACCTTTGTCACATTTATGACAGCAGAAAGATTGTTGGTGGGGTTTTTTTTCTTTTTTTTTTTCTTTCGTTTAGGATATATGAAGTCAATGTTTAAACTTTTCTTTCTTCACAATTGTTTTTGTAAGTTACGAAAAATAAGTTCCCACAAAAGACGAAAATAAAGACAAGAGTGTCCAAATCATTGTGGACTATTCGTTCATGTAGTCATCCGTTGATTTATTTTCAAACACGTGTCTTGTTCAGGCTTGTGGTGAGCTGGAGCCCACCCCAGCTGGCACCCTGGACCGGTCACTTGTCCAACACAGGACTCAAGTACAGCGGTTACCCTGGGTTACGAGTACCTTATCTTATGTCTCTTTTGGGGTTTTTAAAAGCCGTCTCTCGGCTAAGTGTTATGCATTAAGGTGGACCAAAAATGGGTGTTATGAGCCTCCACACCACTAGTTGGCGTAGTGATTGTCACAGTGAACCCCATAAGATAGGGGTGTCAAAACCAAGGCCCGCAGGCCAGATCCAGCCCATGAATGAAGGATCTAAGGCCCCCGGGACGATATTTGATTAGTATTAGAAGCGGCCCGCAGGCCACAGCCGCCTGCTGCTGTTTTGCACGCACGAATACTCCCATCAGTGTTGGTGCTAGGAATTTTCAAAATGGGGTCCCAACAACCCCATCAAGTCATACAAATGGGGTCCCACAGTAAATTTTTAGGGTCCCACTTTTTTGTAAGCGTTTTGAAAACAAATGATAAATGTACTGTATTTTTCGGAGTATAAGTCGCACCTGCCGAAAATGCACAATAAAGAAGAAGAAAAAAACACATATAAGTCGCACTGGAGTATAAGTCGCATTTTTTGGGGAAATGTATTTGATAAAAGCCAACACCAAGAATAGACATTTGAAAGGCAATTTAAAATAAATAAAGAATAGTGAACAACAGGCTGAATAAGTGTACGTTATATGAGGCATAAATAACCAACTGAGAACGTGCCTGGTATGTTAACGTAACATATTATGGTAAGAGTCATTCAAATAACTATAACATATAGAACATGCTATACGTTTACCAAATAATCTGTCACTCCTAATCGCTAAATCCCATGAAATCTTATACGTCTAGTCTCTTACGTGAATGAGCTAAATAATATTATTTGATATTTTACGGTAATGTGTTAATAATTTCACACATAAGTCGCTCCTGAGTATAAGTCGCCAAACTATGAAAAAAACTGCAACTTATAGTTCGAAAAATAAGGTATGCATTATCCTGTTATATCTCACATTCTATATTGTGTTTTGGAAAAAGGTGAGAATAACGTCGGGCCCAAGATGGAACCTGGGGGCACACCTTTTGAAATGATGAGTGGATCTCACACAATATTTTCAGACTTCACCCGTTGTACGCGGTTTTTGAGATAGCTGGCAGAACCGTTGCTGCAACCTCTTGGACAAACCAATACTAAAGAGTCTACTTAAGAAGATGTTCTACCATACCATACCATATTTATAAAGTGGTTACTGAATCAAAGTTCTTGGAGAGCAGCTGTGCAGACCTGTTCATTGTCCATGGAAGTGATGATATCATCAAGGACCTTAAGAGTAGCGGTGATGGCTAGTTCTGAACCCAGACTGCAAATCTGACAGGATATGTTTAGTCAGTTTGTGAACACCGTGCCACAGTGTCGCCAGCTTCCTCGTCACTGGCAGGCCGTCCCACGGCTTCGCCAGCGTCTCCTGCATTGTCTCTTCCGCGACCTCCAGCTGGCCTGACGCACGGGCGGCCATCAGGCACCGGCATGCAGCCCTCTCGTCGGCCACGGATGTGGCCGTTCCATGAGCGACCGCCTCACCAATTGCGGCGGCGTTCAACTCGCCGTCGCCATCTGACTCTTCCCCGCTGGTTGCGGGGACACTTGGCCTGGCGGCCCACCGCCTTGTCCTTGTCCTCCTCCTGTTTACCTAGAACAGGGGTCCCCAAACTTTTTGACTCCGGGGCCGCATTGGGGTAAAACAATTTGGCTGGGGGCCGCACGCTATATATATATATATACAGGTAAAAGCCAGTAAATTAGAATATTTTGAAAAACTTGATTTATTTCAGTAATTGCATTCAAAAGGTGTAACTTGTACATTATATTTATTCATTGCACACAGACTGATGCATTCAAATGTTTATTTCATTTAATTTTGATGATTTGAAGTGGCAACAAATGAAAATCCAAAATTCCGTGTGTCACAAAATTAGAATTTTACTTAAGGCTAATACAAAAAAGGGATTTTTAGAAATGTTGGCCAACTGAAAAGTATGAAAATGAAAAATATGAGCATGTACAATACTCAATACTTGGTTGGAGCTCCTTTTGCCTCAATTACTGTGTTAATGCGGCGTGGCATGGAGTCGATGAGTTTCTGGCACTGCTCAGGTGTTATGAGAGCCCAGGTTGCTCTGATAGTGGCCTTCAACTCTTCTGCGTTTTTGGATCTGGCATTCTGCATCTTCCTTTTCACAATACCCCACAGATTTTCTATGGGGCTAAGGTCAGGGGAGTTGGCGGGCCAATTTAGAACAGAAATACCATGGTCCGTAAACCAGGCACGGGTAGATTTTGCGCTGTGTGCAGGCGCCAAGTCCTGTTGGAACTTGAAATCTCCATCTCCATAGAGCAGGTCAGCAGCAGGAAGCATGAAGTGCTCTAAAACTTGCTGGTAGACGGCTGCGTTGACCCTGGATCTCAGGAAACAGAGTGGACCGACACCAGCAGATGACATGGCACCCCAAACCATCACTGATGGTGGAAACTTTACACTAGACTTCAGGCAACGTGGATCCTGTGCCTCTCCTGTCTTCCTCCAGACTCTGGGACCTCGATTTCCAAAGGAAATGCAATATTTGCGGGCCGGATTTTTGACGCTGGGGGGCCGTATCCAGCCCGCGGGCCGTAGTTTGGGGACCCCTGATCTAGAACGTCTGGTATCCGTTGTCGGAAGGGGGGCTACTGTTAGGCTTGTCACTGACAGTTTGGTTATGTTTTGGTTTTTCCTCGGTGTGTTTCATTTCCTGTCAGCGCTCTTATTTTTGTTCAGTTTCCTGCTTGTCTCACTGAGCGCTGTTTCCCCTCAGCTGTGGCTGATTGGCACCTGGCCACACCTGGTGTCAATCAGCCGGCTGCTTTTTATACCTGCCTTGCCCTCCAGTCAGTGCTGGAGTGTTGTAAGCTGTGTCCTGCATCAAGCGTGCCATCGCTGCATCTTGGGGTTCGTCACCACCACTTATTGACACCTATTAGCTTTTGTTTTGTTTGTGGTGGTAAGTCTTTTTGTGAAGAAGAAACACTACTTTTGGTGTCATTCTGATTGATACATTTATTCATATTATTATGATATTTATAGTAATCTATTGATTTACTTCTTGCTAATACGTACTTTTTGCTCTTCAGAGAGACTTTTTCCAGCGGGCACGGTCACATGACTCTGTTCCACCAATTCAACGATAGCACTGGCGACCTTTTGATTCTATTTCACCAATCAAACCGAGCCATGCAGTCACATGACCGCACTCATCCTATACACTGTAAATATTGACATGAAGTCATAACTCTCCAGTGATTACTTAGAAAGTATGAAAAAGAACATTGATATCATGCGCTGTCATCTGTGTCAGTAGAAATTTCAGCCTACAAAAATTCCACTTCCAATTAGAGAAAATATGTTGCAGTAAGTTGTCGATGTTTTTAATATTTTAGCTGCACATTAGCCCTGTTTTAACGTCCTTAGTGACTGTTTTCTAGTACTTGAATTCTGTGCTTGATTATTTTTTCCTGAATATTTACTCTTACTCAAGTATTGTAGCTTTTTTGGAAGACTACTTTTTACTCTAAAGTAACAGTACTCTTTCTTGAGAACAATTTTTGCTACTTTAGCACCACTGCATAGTTTGTACTGTACTTTTACATAATTAGTATATGAAAATAGGAGGGTCTGCTATACGACAGTTTTGAACGACTCACCATAACAAGTCAGGGGTCACCAACAGGTATCCAATGAGGCACAGTACCAGGAACTCACTAAGTAATATTTGCTTCAACTTGTAGTGTTTTTATGAGTGTTCGTTCAGACATTAAGCTTATATTTTATGACACATTTATTATACTGTTTTAAAAAAACAGTTGACACTTTGTTAGTTATATAGGAAATTAAAGACAAATAGATCACTTATCATGTTTTGTTTTTCAACATAGTGTGTACTTTTGTACAAAACCCAAAACCAGTGAAGTTGGCACGTTGTGTAAATGGTAAATAAAAACAGAATACAATGATTTGCAAATACTTTTTCAACTTATTTTCAATTGAATAGACTGCAAAGACAAGATATTTAATGTTCCAACTGAGAAACATCTTTTTTTTCTGCAAATAATCATTAACTTAGAATTTAATGGCCACTGTGTTACATGGCCTTTCCTTTTAACAACATTCAGTAAATGTTTGGGAACTGAGAAGACCAATTTTTTAAGTGGAATTCTTTCCCATTCTTTCTTGATGTCCAACAGTCCGCGGTCTCTGTTGTGGTATTTTAGGCGTCATAATGTGCCACAGATTTTCAACGGAAAACAGGTCTGGACTTCAGGCAGGCCAGTCTAGTACACACACTCTTTTACTATGAAGCCACGCTGTTGTAACACGTGACTTGGCATTGTCTTGCTGAAATAAGCAGGGGCGTCCATGATATCGTTGCTTGGATGGCAACATATGTTGCTCCAAAACCTGTATGTACCTTTCAGCATTAATGGTGCCTTCACAGATGTGTAAGTTACCCATGCCTTGGGCACTAATACACCCCCATACCATCACAGATGCTGGCTTTTCAACTTTGCGCCTCTAACAATCCGGATGGTTCTTTTCCTCTTTGGTCCGGAGGACACGACGTCTTCAGTTTCCATAAACTATTTGAAATGTGGACTCGTCAGACCACAGAACACTCATCAGTCCATCTTAGATGAGCTCGGGTCCAGCGAAGCCAGCAGCGTTTCTGAGTGTTGTTGATAAATGGCTTTCGCGTTGCATAGTAGAGTTTTAACTTGCACTTACAAATGTAGCGACAAACTGTAGTTACTGACAGTGGTTTTCTGAAGTCTTCCTGAGCCCACGTGGTGATATCCTTTACACACTCATGTCAGTTTTTGATGCAGTACCGCCTGAGTAATCAAAAGTTACGGGCATTCAATGTTGGTTTTCACGCTTGCTGCTTACATGCAGTGATTTCTCCAGATTCTCTCAACCTCTTGATGATGTTACGGACTGTAGATGATGAAATTCCTTGCAATAGCTTGTTGAGAAATGTTGTTCTTAAACAATTTGCTCACGCATTTGTTCACAAAGTGGTGACCCTCGCCCCATCCTTGTTTGTGAATGACTGAGCATTTCATGGAAGCTGCTTTTCTACCCAATCATGGCACCCACCTGTTCCCAATTGGCCTGTTCACCTGTGGGATGTTCCAAATAAGTGTTTCATGAGCATTCCTCAACTTTCTCAGTTTCTTTTTGCCACTTGTGCCAGCTTTTTTGAAAAATGTTCCAGGCATCAAATTCCAAATGAGCTAATATTTGCAAAAATAACAGTTTAGCAGTTCGAACATTAAATATCTTGTCTTTGCAGTCTATTCAATTGAATATAAGTTGAAAAGGATTTGCAAATCATTGTATTCTGTTTTTATTTACCATTTACACAACGTGCCAACTTTACTGGTTTTGGGTTTTGTATATACAGTGTGAACTTTGTAAATATGACTGAATAATAAGCACGTATGTGTGCAATTTATTTGAGAAATACTGTGTCTTGTACAGTATGCTGTGTATGTTTATGCAACACCAGCTACTCTGTATACTGTACATAGTAGAACACGGTCACTAGATGACACCATGAATACAATAATGCTGTCATGAATCACATATTTGATGATACTTCTTCAGTATTCAGTCAAGTTGAAGTAATCTAACTTCTTTTTGCTTCTACTTTGTAATGTTGAGGAATTAAATCAAAGCGAATATTTGTGTAGTATTTTGCTGCAGGTATTACACTGTATTGCCAAAAGTATTTGGCCACCAGCCTTGACTCGCATATAGGGTTCGATATGATGTCAGTCCAGCTTTTGCAGCTATTACAGCTTCAACTCTTCTGGGAAGGCTGTCCACAAGGTTGCGGAGTGTGTTTATAGGAATTTTCCACCATTCTTCCAAAAGCGCATTGGTGAGGTCACACACTGATGTTGGTCGAGAAGGTCTGGCTCTCAGTCTCCGTTCTAATTCATCCCAAAGGTGTTCTATCGGGTTCAGGTCAGGACTCTGTGCAGGCCAGTCAAGTTCATCCACATGAGACTCTGTCATCCATGTCTTTATGGACCTTGCTTTGTGCACAGTCATGTTGGAAGAGGAAGGGGCCCGCTCCAAACTGTTCCCACAAGGTTGGGAGCATGGAATTGTCCAAAATGTTTTGGTATCTTGAAGCATTTAAAGTTCCTTTCACTGGAACTAAGGGGCCAAGCCCAACTCCTGAAAAGCAACCCCATACCACAAATCCTCCTCCACCAAATTTCACACTTGGCACAATGCAGTCCGAAATGTAGCGTTCTCCTGGCAACCTCCAAACCCAGACTGGTCCATCAGATTGCCAGATGGAAAAGCGTGATTCATCACTCCAGAGAAGGCGTCTCCACTGCTCTAGAGTCCAGTGGTGACGTACTTTACACCACTGCATCCCACGCTTTGCATTGGACTTGGTGATGTATGACTTAGATGCAGCTGCTCGGCCATGGAAACCCATTCCATGAAGCACTCTGCGTACTGCACGTGGGCTAATTGGAAGGTCACATGAAGTTTGGAGCTCTGTAGCAACTGACTGTGCAGATTGTCTTTGCACTATGTGCTTACAGCATCCGCTGACCCCTCTCAGTCAGTTTACGTGGCCTACCACTTCGTGGCTGAGTTGCTGTTGTTCCCAAACTTCACTTTTCTTATAAAAGCCGGCAGTTGAAGAAAATTTCACGACTGGATTTGTTGCACAGGTGGCATCCTATCATTATTCATTCACAAATGTTTATAGAAACAGTCTCCATGCCTAAGTGCTTGATTTTATACACCTGTGATTAGGACACCTGATTCTCATCATTTGGATGGGTGGCCAAATACTTTTGGCAATATAGTGTATATTTTTTTTATTTGATGTCAATGTGTGGCAATGTATGAAAAGGATTATTGATGGTTAAAAAAAGGAACATGGATGTTATGAAACAGTACAGGTGCAGCTGATGAAGTATTTGAAGTGTGCAAAGTGCACAGGTCGTGTACTAAAGTGCACTGCAATGACAGGAACAAGTGTTCATTGATTAATAATAATGCTTTTACAACACCTCCTTTATCAATGAGCCATTGTTGTTTCCTTTGTTGACGTTCCATCGTGCGCTGATATTAACTCAATAAGCACTCCTTCTTTATCAGTTGCACTTTGTCACCGTCTAGAAGTCATTGAAGAGAAATATATAAATTTGCTCCAAGTGGTGACATTTTGCACTGGTGCCTGCGCTCCTCTCCAGGAAAGGTAAAGAAAGGTTCATCGCCCCAGCAGGTTTCTGTCAAACAGCACCATGGCCAAAATGCTAACAGGTATGATTCTACTATGCACTGTCACTCACTTCTCATAGTAATGAAGTCAACACAACAAGAGGAGTAGTTATCAATATCGATGCGTATTAGAATGTATACCCGATAATACTGAGCTGTACGTTGTGTTCCTACAGGTCTGGGTCTTCTTCTGATGCTGCACATCGGTAAGTCCTATTAAGTATCAAAAATATTAAACAGATATTTACAGATTATACAGATAATGTGGTTGTGGACAAATACAAGAATATGGGTGTTCTCCTGAGAATATTGGAATAATCTGCGCAATAAAGTTTGTTCATAGGGATATACCATAGGAGATGTACATTATTATATATGCATCGTCAATGTATATGTGTGTGTGTGTGTATATATATATATATATATATATATATATATATATATATATACACACACACACACGCAGTCGAGTTTTCTGTGGTTTTTCCGTTATACAGTAAAGCGGAATATATGTTAGGTCAGGAAAAAACACAGAGGCTATTTCATCCCGACAAGCCTGTTTCACAGGTTTCCCTGCTCTTCAGGGGATTTGACCTTTTTACCTTCAATTTAAAAAAAAAAATCCCCTGAAGAGCAGGAAAACCTGCTTAAATATATTTAAGCAACAAATTGTAAAAGGTGGTCCGAGAGGAGAAGAATAATCAGGCCCATTCTCTTTCTCCTGGAAGCTGCAATTCCAGTCTGAGGCTCATTGAAACAAATAAAGCTTTTTGTTCGACGATTCCTCGTTGGCGTCTTCCTGACTCATCACCCATCACACAACGAACGAATATACCACGTTACCATATGCGCATGCAGTCTTAGTAGATCACCTGCAACATGTAGTGCCTGCAATGTTTTACTTTGCACACGCTGCATTTAGCACTTCGTAGCCTTGGAACATAAGACATAAAAGACAACATGTCTGGTCTCTCGTCAGCCACTTCCAGCAAGTTGGTGTGTCACATGACCAACTGGGCCCAGTATAGGCCCGGCAATGGAAAGTTCACCCCAGACAACATCGACCCCTTCCTGTGCACGCACGTCATCTACGCTCTGGCCACCATCAACAGCTTTAACCAGATCAACACCATCGAGTGGAACGACGTGCAGCAGTTCAACAGACTCAACAACCTGAAAAATGTGTAAGTTATAGTCGACGAGGAGGTACTTAAACATCTCAAGGATGATTTTGACGTTTATTTTCGTCTTGGATGTGGTTAGAAACCCTGCACTGAAGACTCTGTTGTCCGTTGGAGGAACAGTCAATGGAATGAGTCCGTAAGTCTGGTTCGAACAGTCCAACATTCTTCTCATCCTGTTCGGACCCACGCTCTACTTTTGTGTGTCTCCCCCCCAGATTCATCGCCATGGTCGGCAGACCCGAGACCCGCGATGTCTTCGTCAAGTCGGCCATTAACTTCCTGCGAACTCATAACTTTGACGGACTGAACCTGGCTTGGGAATATCCCGCGCACAACGGCAGCCCACAGGAGGACAAACAACGATTCACGCTGCTGGTCAAGGTTTGATTGATTGATTGATTGAAACTTTTATTAGTAGATTGCACAGTACAGTACATATTCCGTACAACTGACCACTAAATATTAACACCCGAATAAGTTTTTCAACTTGTTTAAGTCGGGGTCCACGTTAATCAATTCATGGTATAAGTTAGCATGTGCAACTTGAAGGAAAAGTGCATTTTTGGAAAAATGTTGCATCGTCCACAGTCCCAATATGAGTCCAGAACACACATCTTAACCTTTAATTTAAATAGTGAAAAACTGCTAGTAGAATGCGGCTAACAATGCAGGTAATGGGATTAATCCATTCTGCCAATAAAGCGCTCTAAAAAAAAACATCCAAAAACTGCCAACAAAGCTCTATTTACATGCAGTAACCTACATATTAACCATCATCATCGGCGGTCACTCGAACGAGTATGACAATCCTCCTGGTAGGGGTGTATCCCTTTTATGGAGGATGCCTGTGCGTGACTTAGTTTAACGTGGGGAGACTGGTGCACAGACAGTCACCACACGGTCCTTAACAGAATCGGGTCAGGGTCCAGTGGCATGGAGTCCAAGACGACTGGGGACCCTTTTCTGCTGCAGCCTTCTTCCGTCATTGCAGCCGTTGTGGTAGTTCTTAAAGGGGAACATTATCACCAGACCTATGTAAGCGTCAATATATACCTTGAAGTTGCAGAAAAAAGACCATATATTTTTTTAACAGATTTCCGAACTCTAAATGGTTGAATTTTGGCGAATTAAACGCCTTTCTATTATTCGCTCTCGGAGCGATGACGTCACAACGTGACGTCACATTGGGAAGCAATCCGCCATTTTCTAAAACACCGAGTCAAATCAGCTCTGTTATTTTCCGTTTTTTCGTACTTTGGAGACATTATGCCTCGTCGGTGTGTTGTCGGAGGGTGTAACAACACGAACAGGGGCGGATTCAAGTTGCACCAGTGGCCCAAAGATGCGAAAGTGGCAAGAAATTGGACGTTTGTTCCGCACACTTTACCGACGAAAGCTATGCTACAACAGAGATGGCAAGAATGTGTGGATATCCTGCGACACTCAAAGCAGATGCATTTCCAACGATAAAGTCAAAGAAATCTGCGAGCGGATGAGGGTATGTCTACAGAATATATTAATTGATGAAAACTGGGCTGTCTGCACTCTCAAAGTGCATGTTGTTGCCAAATGAATTTCATATGCTGTAAACCTAGTTCATATTTGTTAGTTTCCTTCAATGCCAAACAAACACATACCAATCGTTGGTTAGAAGGCGATCGCCGAATTCGTCCTCGCTTTCTCCCGTGTCGCTGGCTGTTGTGTCGTTTTCGTCGGTTTCGCTTGCATACGGTTCAAACCGATATGGCTCAATAGCTTCAGTTTCTTCTTCAATTTCGTTTTCGCTACCTGCCTCCACACTACAACCATCCGTTTCAATACATGCGTAATCTGTTGAATCGCTTAAGCCGCTGAAATCCGAGTCTGAATCCGAGCTAATGTCGCTATTCCTTGCTGTTCTATCCGCCATGTTTGTTTGTATCGGCATCACTATGTGACGTCACAGGAAAATGGACGGGTGTATATAACGATGGTTAAAATCAGGCACTTTGAAGCTTTTTTTAGGGATATTGTGTGATGGGTAAAATTTTGAAAAAAACTTCGAAAAATAAAATAAGCCACTGGGACCTGATTTTTAATGGTTTTAACCCTTCTGAGATTGTGATAATGTTCCCCTTTAAAATCTACCGTCTTCCGCCTGTTCCGCCGTCGAGGTCTCCATATTAGCCAAGCTATAGCAACATTGTTATTGTAAGAGCTAGGTTATAAATCATGCATCTCATGCATTGAAAGTTATTTTAAAAAGTCCGTGTTCTGGATATAAACTGTTGTTGAGGAAATACGCCCTTAAGCGAACGTTGGGTCATTTTGTGTAGGAGTTGTCCGCAGCTTTTGAGAAGGATGCCGTAGACTCCAGGAAGACTCAGCTGTTGCTGTCGGCCAACGTGGCGTCCATCAGAACCAACATTGACAAAGCCTATGAGGTCGACCAGATTGCGACGTAAGTTGGAATCAGGACTTCTTGACTTCGCACTTCGCACACAAGTAGAATAAAACTGAACATTTCTGCGGAATGGACTGAGAGAAAATACATTTTTCCACCACAGATATTTGGACTTCATCAACCTGATGACGTACGACTACCACGGACACTGGGAGGAATCTACCGGACACAACAGTCCTTTGTATGAGAGCTCCATGGACTCTGGATCTCAGATCCATCACAATATCGTAAGGAACACACAATTTACTACATTTCTCATTATTTCAATAACCAAGAGAAGTTACACAGGGCTTTTGTTCTTTGTTAAACTGGGATTGGATTTGATAAGATTAGATAACATTATGTTTCTCTGGCATATTCCCTTATATCTCACTTGATACAGCAAATGTGTGAAATTGTATAATATCAACTCACAATATTACATTGCAACATTTTTTTACAAGAAAAAAATCCACGAGAATGAATGATGAATGCATGATGAATGAAAAATGAATGAATGATGAATGATTGATTTAATGATAATAAATTAATCAATTAATGATTAATGAATGATTGAATGATGAATTAATAATTGATTAATTAATTAATGATAAATGAATGAGTGATTGAATGAATTACAATTGTTTGAATGAATGAATGAATGGGCTTCACGGTGGCAGAGGGGTTAGTGCATCTGCCTCACAATACGAAGGTCCTGAGTAGTCTTGGGTTCAATCCCGGGCTCGGGATCTTTCTGTGTGGAGTTTGCATGTTCTCCCCGTGACTGCGTGGGTTCCCTCCGGGTACTCCGGCTTCCTCCCACTTCCAAAGACATGCACCTGGGGATAAGTTGATTGGCAACACTAAATTGGCCCTAGTGTGTGGATGTGAGTGTGAATGTTGTCTGTCTATCTGTGTTGGCCCTGCGATGAGGTGGCGACTTGTCCAGGGTGTAAACCGCCTTCCGCCCGATTGTAGCTGAGATAGGCTCCAGCGCCCCCCGCGACCCCAAAGGGGAATAAGCGGTAGAAAATGGATGGATGGATGGATGGATGAACGATTGAATGAATAATTTAATGTTTGAATTAATGATTGAATGAATGGATGATGAATGATTGATTGAACATTTGAAAGAATTAATGATTACTGAATGATTGAATGAATTAAGGAATGATGAATGAATAATTGAATGAATGAATCACTGAATGATAATTGAACGTTTGAATGAATGAATGATTGAATGAAGGAATGATGAATGAATAATTGAATGCATGAATAAATGAATGAGTGATTGAATGAATGACAATTGTTTGACTGAATGAATGAATGATTGAAAGAATAATTTAAAGTTTGAATGAATTAATAATTGAAAGAATGAAGGAATGATGAATGAATGATGATTGATTGAATGATGAATAGATGAATAATTAATCAATTATTGAATGAATGAATGAATGATGAATGAATAATTGAATGTATACTGAATGATTTATTGAACGTTTGAATGAATTAATGATTAACGAATAATTGAATGAATGAAGGAATGATGAATTAATGATTGAATGAATGACAATTGTTTGAATAAATAAATGATTGAATGAATAATTGAATGTTTTAATTAATTAATGATTGAATGAATGAAGGAATGATGAATGAATGATGAAGGATTGCTGAATGAATGATGCGTTCCCACTTCTCTGTGAGTGTTTTGAGTATCTAATAGAAAAGCGCTATATAAAATCTGATCCATTATTATTATTATTATTATTATTATTATTGATTGAATGATGAATAAATGAATAATTAATTAATTATTGAATGCATGACTAATTTAATGTATACTGAATGATTGATTGAATGTTTGAATAAATGAATGATTAATGAATGATTGAACTAATTAAAGAATGATGAGTGAATAATTGAATGAATAAATGAATGAATCAACGCATGATAAAAGGATGAGTGATTCAATGAATGATAATTGTTTGAATGATTTAATGAATGATAAATAATTGAATGTTTGAATGAATGAATGAATGAATGAATAAACGATTGACTGTTTGAACAAAAGAATGATGAATGAATGATTGAATAAACAATGAATAATTGAATGCTTGAATGAATGAATGATAAATTAATAAATACATTAATGAGTCATTCCATTGGTTCCATAGTTCTCATCTGAACACATTTGTGGTCACGGGTAGAGTCTATGTTGATGGTTACATGAATGTTAATAGTTAGGTATGTGTTAATAGGTTACATTTATGTTAATAGTTAAATATATGTTAATGAGTTAGCTATATGTTAATAGGTTACTTTGGCCTAAATTAAGTGGAAGATTCTCCTAATGTTAAAGACAAAACCGTATTTACAGTAGAATGTGGTAAACATGTATTTATTATCCTCTTGCTATGAAAATATTCCATTCATAATTATTCATTACTACTTTGCGAGTCCAGACCCAATTAACAGCGATGAATGAGGATTTACTGTACTTTGATAATGATATGTTAATGTTCCGTATATGTTCATGTTTTAAGTCAGGTCATGTTTAGTTAACATGTTTATGCTAAGAATCGTATTCATTTTGGACATGTTGTAGCTTTATTTGAAGAGCATGAAACATACCGTGAACAATGTATGTCATTTTCCAAAATGCTAGAACTCCTCTGTGTCTCACTGGTTGGACCTTGGAGCTCCAGCCGAGAAGCTGCTGCTGGGTCTGCCAACGTACGGCAGAACTTACCGCCTAAGCACTGCTGCTAGCGGCCTGGGAGCACCCAGCAACGGACCGGCCGACGCCGGACCTTACACTCGCACTGCTGGTTTTTGGTCCTACTATGAGGTCAGTTTGGGCTCAAAGGTTGTGGACTTCCACTGACAAAATGTAAATCATGTATTATTTAGTGCACATCACTCCTATTGCACTTGGATATTGTACTGTTTACGTTTGATTAGCGCTTGTTGTGGCAGAATAATAAGTCACAAATCCAAATTTGGGGATCCTGAATCAGCCCCTCCCATTTCTAAAATTTCCTGAAAGTTTCATTAAAATCATAAAAGAAATGGAGTGTGGAGCTGTGGGTGGAGGCGGGGCCACTAGCATAAACACACATAGAAGTTGAAGCGTGTAACATAAACCGAAGGTAAGGAAAGGTAACAATTCATAACGTAATGTGACATGTAAAGTAAAATCATGTAACATAACGTAATTATAGGCTGCGACAACGTAATGCAAGGTTAAACGGTAACATAATGTAATGTAACATAACGTAATGTAACATAATATAACGTAACGTAATGCAAGGTTAAACGGTAACATAATGTAACATAACGTAATGTAACATAATATAACGTAACGTAATGCAACGTAACAAAACGTAAGCATAAGGTGCGACATCGTAATGCAAGGTTAAACGGTAACATAATGTAATGTAACATAACGTAATGTAACATAATACAACGTAATATAATGTAACGTAATGCAACGTAACATAACGTAAGCACAAGGTGCGACAACGTAAACAAGGTGCGACAATCTAATTCAAGGTCAAATGGTAACAACGTAATGTAACATGATATAACGTAACATGATATAACGTAACATGATATAACGTAACATGATATAACGTAACATAATGTAACGTAACATAATGTAACGTAATGTAACATACCATAAACATAAGCTGCAACAACGTAATGCAAGGTTAAATGGTAACATAACGTAACGTAACTTCATGTAATGTAACATAACGTAAACGTAAGATGCGACAACGTAATGCAAGGTTAAACGGTAACATGACGTAACGTGACAGAATATAACATAACGTAACATAACATAACGTAACATAATGTAACGTAACATAATGTAATGTAACATAATGTTGTATAACATTACGTAAACATAAGCTGCGACAACGTAATGCAAGGTTAAATGGGAACAACGTAATGTAACATGATATAACGTAACAAGATACAACATAACACAATGTAATGTAACATTATGTAATGTAATGTAATGTAACGTACCATAAACATAAGCTGCAACAACTTAATGTAAGGTTAAACGGTAACATAACGTAACGTAACATAATGTAACGTAACATAATGTAACTTCATGTAATGTAACATAACGTAAACATAAGCTGCGACAACGTAATGCAAGGTTAAACGGTAACATGACGCAACACGACATAATGTAACGTAACATAATGTAACGTAACATAATGTAATGTAACATTTTGTAATATAACATTACGTAAACATAAGCTGTGACAACGTAATGCAAGGTCAAATGGTAAGAACGTAATGTAACATGATATAACGTAACATGATGCAACATAACATAATGTAACATAACATAATGCAACATTATGTAATGCAACATACCATAAATATAAGCTGCAAGAACTTAATGCAAGGTTTAACGGTAACATAATGTAACTTCATGTCATGTAACAAAATGTAACGTAACATGATATAACATAACATGATATAACATAACATGATATAACGTAACATAACATAATGTAACATAACATAATGTAACGTAATGTAACGTAATGTAATATAACGTAAACATAAGCTGCGACAACGTAATGCAAGGTTAAACGGTAACATAACGCAACGTGGCATAATGTAACGTAACGTAACATAATGTAACGTAACATAATGTAACGTATTGTATATAACACTACGTAAACATAAGCTGCGACAACGTAATGCAAGGTTAAATGGTAAGGTAACGTAACGTAACGTAACATAATGTAACGTAACATAATGTAATGTAACATAATGTAACATAACGTAAACATAAGGTGCAACAACGTAATGCAAGGTCAAACGGTAACATAACGTAACATTGCATAATGTAATGTTGCAAAACATAATGTTGCAACATTACATTGCGTACCATATTGTAACATAACGTAACTTGACATGACGTGGCATATAAATTAACTAAAGTTACTAACTAGGGGTAAGGTAACGTAACAATATATAACAAAATATAATGTAACGTAATACGTAATAATGTATTGTAATATAACGTAACGTCACATGGCATGGAAACAAACTAAAGTTACTGATTAGGGGTAACGTAACAATTCATAGCAAAACGTAAGGTCATGTAACGTATTGTAACATAAAATAACATGACGTAACATAGGTCGCTAACTAAAAATAATGAACGTAACTAACAGCACACGAACATGCTGTGGTCCAAACAGATTGTCGTACAAGGGAGTGATGTTGATGTTTGTTACGTTCCAGGCGTGTAGCTTCCTCACCAGCGCGACCACGGGATGGATCGAGCAGCAGAGCGTTCCTTACGCCACTTTTGGCAGCGCTTGGCTGGGCTATGATGACCTGCGCAGCTTCTCTTCCAAGGTAATGACAGCATCAATCATCCATCATGGTGGGGGCCGCAGGGAGGCTGGAGCCTACCCCAATCTTGTTTTTCTTTGGCTTGAATATAAATAAACTAGGGCCCTGAGGGGAATTTTATTTTAAACACTCTCACCCATTTTTTCACCCACACACATTTTTACACTTTTTATTTATGTGAAACGATGTATATACTTTTTTAATCAAACGTGTACAAAAAAAAATGAATGGAAAGTGCAAAAAAAAAAAAAATGTATCCATCCATCCATCCATCTTCTTCCGCTTATCCGAGGTCGGGTCGCGGGGGCAGCAGCTTAAGCAGGGAAGCCCAGACTTCCCTCTCCCCAGCCACTTCGTCCAGCTCCTCCCGGGGGATCCCGAGGCGTTCCCAGGCCAGCCGGGAGACATAGTCTTCCCAGCGTGTCCTGGGTCTTCCCCGTGGCCTCCTACCGGTCGGACGTGCCCGAAACACCTTCCTAGGGAGGCGTTCGGGTGGCATCCTGACCAGATGCCCGAACCACCTCATCTGGCTCCTCTCGATGTGGAGGAGCAGCGGCTTTACTTTGAGCTCCCCCCGAATGACAGAGCTTCTCACCCTATCTCTAAGGGAGAGCCCCGCCACTCGGCGGAGGAAACTAATTTCGGCCGCTTGTACCCGAGATCTTGTCCTTTCGGTCATGACCCAAAGCTCATGACCATAGGTGAGGATGGGAACGTAGATCGACCGGTAAATCGAGAGCTTTGCCTTCCGGCTCAGCTCCTTCTTCACCACAACGGATCGATACAGCGTCCGCATTACTGAAGACGCCGCACCGATCCGCCTGTCGATCTCACGATCCACTCTTCCCCCACTCGTGAACAAGACTCCGAGGTACTTGAACTCCTCCACTTGGGGCAAGATCTCCTCCCCAACCCGGAGATGGCACTCCACCCTTTTCCGGGCGAGAACCATGGACTCGGACTTGGAGGTGCTGATTCTCATCCCAGTCGCTTCACACTCAGCTGCGAACCGATCCAGTGAGAGCTGAAGATCCTGGCCAGATAAAGCCATCAGGACCACATCATCTGCAAAAAGCAGAGACCTAATCCTGCAGCCACCAAACCAGATCCCCTCAACGCCTTGACTGCGCCTAGAAATTCTGTCCATAAAAGTTATGAACAGAATCGGTGACAAAGGGCAGCCTTGGCGGAGTCCAACCCTCACTGGAAACGTGTCCGACTTACTACCGGCAATGCGGACCAAGCTCTGGCACTGATCATACAGGGAGCGGACTGCCACAATCAAACAGTCCGATACCCCGTACTCTCTGAGCACTCCCCACAGGACTTCCCGAGGGACACGGTCGAATGCCTTCTCCAAGTCCACAAAACACATGTAGACTGGTTGGGCAAACTCCCATGCACCCTCAAGGACCCTGCCGAGAGTATAGAGCTGGTCCACAGTTCCACGACCAGGACGAAAACCACACTGTTCCTCCTGAATCCGAGGTTCGACTATCCGGCGTAGCCTCCTCTCCAGTACACCTGAATAGACCTTACCGGGAAGGCTGAGGAGTGTGATCCCACGATAGAACACACCCTCCGGTTCCCCTTCTTAAAGAGAGGAACCACCACCCCGGTCTGCCAATCCAGAGGTACCGTCCACGCGATGCTGCAGAGTCTTGTCAACCAAGACAGCCCCACAGCATCCAGAGCCTTAAGGAACTCCGGGCGGATCTCATCTACCCCCGGGGCCTTGCCACCGAGGAGCTTTTTAACTACCTCAGCAACCTCAGCCCCAGAAATAGGAGAGCCCACCACAGACTCCCCAGGCACTGCTTCCTCATAGGAAGACGTGTTGGTGGGATTGAGGAGGTCTTCGAAGTATTCCCTCCACCGATCCACAACATCCGCAGTCGAGGTCAGCAGAACACCATCCTCACCATACACGGTGTTGATAGTGCACTGCTTCCCCTTCCTGAGGCGGCGGATGGTGGACCAGAATTGCTTCGAAGCCGTCCGGAAGTCGTTTTCCATGGCCTCACCGAACTCCTCCCATGTCCGAGTTTTTGCCTCTGCGACCGCTGAAGCCGCACACCGCTTGGCCTGTCGGTACTTGTCCGCTGCCTCAGGAGTCCTATGAGCCAAAAGAACCCGATAGGACTCCTTCTTCAGCTTGACGGCATCCCTCACCGCCGGTGTCCACCAACGGGTTCTAGGATTACCGCCACGACAAGCACCAACTACCTTGCGGCCACAGCTCCAATCAGCCGCCTCGACAATAGAGGCGCGGAACATGGTCCATTCGGACTCAATGTCCAGCACCTCCCTCGTGACATGTTCAAAGTTCTTCCGGAGGTGGGAATTGAAACTCTCTCTGACAGGAGACTCTGCCAGACGTTCCCAGCAAACCCTCACTATGCGTTTGGGCCTGCCAGGTCTGTCCGGCATCCTCCCCCACCATCGCAGCCAACTCACCACCAGGTGGTGATCGGTAGAAAGCTCCGCCCCTCTCTTCACCCGAGTGTCCAAAACATGAGGCCGCAAATCCGATGACACAACTACAAAGTCGATCATGGAACTGCGGCCTAGGGTGTCCTGGTGCCAAGTGCACATATGGACACCCTTATGTTTGAACATGGTGTTCGTTATGGACAATCTGTGACGGGCACAAAAGTCCAATAACAAAACACCGCTCGGGTTCAGATCCGGGCAGCCATTCTTCCCAATCACGCCTCTCCAGGTTTCACTGTCGCTGCCAACATGAGCATTGAAGTCCCCCAGTAGCACGAGGGAATCACCCGGGGGAGCACTCTCAAGTACTCCCTCGAGTGAATCCAAAAAGGGTGGGTACTCTGAGCTGCGGTTTGGCGCGTAAGTGCAAACCACAGTCAGGACCCGTTCCCCCACCCGAAGGCGGAGGGAAGCTACCCTCTCGTCCACCGGGTTGAACTCCAACGTACAGGCTCTGAGCCGGGGGGAAACAAGAATTGCCACCCCAGCCCGTCGCCTCTCACTGCCGGCAACGCCAGAGTGGAAGAGAGTCCAGCCCCTCTCGAGAGAACTGGTTCCAGAGCCCTTGCTGTGCGTCGAAGTGAGTCCGACTATATCTAGCCGGAACTTCTCCACCTCGCGCACTAGCTCAGGCTCCTTCCCCCCCAGCGAGGTGACGTTCCACGTCCCAAGAGCTAGCTTCTGTAGCCGAGGATCGGACCGCCAAGTGCCCTGCCCTCGGCTGCCGCCCAGCTCACATCGCACCCGACCTCTATGACCCCTGCTATGGGTGGTGAGTCCATTAGAGGGGGGACCCACGTTGCCTCTTCGGGCTGTGCCCGGCCGGGCCCCATGGGGACAGGCCCGGCCACCAGGCGCTCGCCATCGTGCCCCACCTCCGGGCCTGGCTCCAGAGGGGGGCCCCGGTGACCCGCGTCCGGGCAAGGGAAATCTGGGTTCCTTGTTTGTTTTCTTCATAAAGGTCTTCGAGCTGCTCTTTGTCTGATCCCTCACCTAGGACCAGTTTGTCTTGGGAGACCCTACCAGGGGGCATAAAGCCCCCGGACAACATAGCTCCTAGGATCATTGGGACACGCAAACTCCTCTACCACGTTAAGGTGGCAGCTCAGAGAGAAAAAATGTAACCATATTCTGCATATTTTGGGCCTGAAATTGTGAATTGAAGTGAATTATATGTCTTATATGTATCACATTTGTCTTATTTTCTGTACTTTAGGTGCAGTTTATGACAGGCGTCAACATGGGAGGTGCTCATGTGTGGACTCTGGACATGGACGACTTCAGTGGCTCCTTCTGTTCGGCTGGAGCCTACCCTCTCATCTCCCACCTCAGGATCTCAATGGGTGATTATTGCCATTGATTATATTATTATTGTGCTGATTGATTATATTATTATTGTGCTGATTGATTATACTGGCTTCACGGTGGCAGAGGGGTTAGTGCATCTGCCTCACAATACGAAGGTCCTGAGTAGTCTTGGGTTCAATCCCGGGCTCGGGATCTTTCTGTGTGGAGTTTGCATGTTCTCCCCGTGAATGCGTGGGTTCCCTCCGGGTACTCCGGCTTCCTCCCACCTCCAAAGACATGCACCTGGGGATAGGTTGATTGGCAACACAAAAAAAAATAAAAAATTGGCCCTAGTGTGTGGATGTGAGTGTGAATGTTGTCTGTCTATCTGTGTTGGCCCTGCGATGAGGTGGCGACTTGTCCAGGGTGTACCCCGCCTTCCGCCCGATTGTAGCTGAGATAGGCTCCAGCGCCCCCCGCGACCCCAAAGGGAATAAGCGGTAGAAAATGGATGGATGGATGGATGATTGATTATACTATTATTGTGTGTATGCTGAAAAGCCAATGTTCACGACGAAAAAAATTTCATTTTCCAAAAATTACCACATTTCCATAAATTCACATTTTGCGGGACATTTTTCCCATATAAAATAAATTAATTGAAACCATCAACACATTCAACCCATCCTGGACATTCCAGCTAATTAAAAAACAAAACAAATTTTCAGCTCATTTAAAAGCTATTGGCTAATTCTGCAGGTACAGTATACACCTAAGAGTCAGATATTGGGTTATTTCACACATGCTAACTGTTAGCATGCTAGCTACTTTTTAGCAAATTTTGCAGGAATAGACCCAAGTCAATTATTTTACATTTCATACATGCTAACTGCTACCATGCTAGTGTTTTATCCAATTTTGCAGGTATACATTTTAGATTTGACTAATTTTGTTATTTCAGACATGCTTACTGTTAGCATGTAATGGTAGCATGCTAGATTTTTTTTAGCTAATTTCAGTCAATTAATCTTATTTTGTACATGCTAATTGCTGTTTCGCTAATTTTACAGGTAGAGTCAAATA
Source organism: Nerophis lumbriciformis (assembly GCF_033978685.3). Lineage (NCBI taxonomy): Eukaryota > Metazoa > Chordata > Actinopteri > Syngnathiformes > Syngnathidae > Nerophis > Nerophis lumbriciformis. The sequence goes on along the minus strand of NC_084550.2, from coordinate 48,033,305 downwards.
ATTTGTTATGTTATTTTACACATGCTAACCACATTTTAGCTATTTTTGCATGAATACACTATAAGGGTGAAATATTTTATTTCATATATGCTAACTATTAGCAGGTTAATGGTAGCATGCTAGATTTTTTTTTTAGCTGATTTCAGTCAGATTTATTTTGTACATGCTAATTGCTTTTCGTTAATTTTACAGGTAGAGTCAAATATTTTATGTTATTTTACACATGCTAACCACATTTTAGCTAATTTTGTAGGAATACACTATAAGGGTGAAATATTTTATTTCATATGTGCTAACTGTTAGCATGTTAATGGTAGCATGTGAGATTATTTAAGCTAATTTCAGTCAAATATCTTATTTTGTACATGCTAATTTTACAGGTAGAGTCAAATATTTTGTTATGTTATTTTACACATGCTAACCACATTTTAGCTAATTTTGCAGGAATACACTATAAGGGTGAAATATTTTATTTCATATCTGCTAACTGTTAGCATGTTAATGGTAGCATGCGAAATTCTTTAAGCTAATTGCAGTCAAATATCTTATTTAGTACATGCTAATTGTATTTTTGCTAATTTTACAGGTAGAGTCAAATATGTTATGTTATTTTATACATGCTAACCACATTTTAGCTAATTTTGCAGGAATACACGATAAAGGTGAAATATTTTATTTCATATATGCTCACTGTTAGCATGTTAATGGTAGCATGTTAGATTTTTAAAGCTAATTTCAGTCAAATATCTTATTTTGTACATGCTAATTGCTTTTTCGCTAATTTTACAGTTAGAGTCAAATATTTTGTTATGTTAGCTTACACGTGCTAACCACATTTTAGCTAATTTTGCAGGAATACACTATAAGGGTGAATTATGTTATTTCATATATGCTAACTGTTAGCATGTCTTTTTTTAGGTATACAATTAAGTTGTATATTTTGTTCACGCTATGTAACTTTTAGCATTTCAATTCCGCTTTCCAACATTCACACGCAATTTCTACCAAAACGCCTTTTTCCAGTCATCATAGTCTATGTTCATGTTCCGACGGATATGAATGACATGGTCAATATCGACAAATATAAGATATTACATGTCAAATGAAACTAAATACTTAAAAAAAATGTATCATTTGAAACGCAAGATAGTAAAGTGAATGAATGAATTAAGTTCTTTGTCATTGCTTTCTTTAAGACAACAAAATCACAGTTTAGCAGCACTGAAAATATCATCATTATCATAAAAAAATAACCAATTTGTAAAAACCAGAGAGGTTTTTCTCGGTATTTCTAAATATCTTCCATGTGTGCAGGTTTCCCCCCTAAACCGACCACCACACCGGCTCCCACCACCACTAGGGACCCTGTGGCCGCCTTCTGTTATGGCCGTCCTGATGGCCTGTACGTGAACGCGGCTGACAAGAGCACCTACTTCCAGTGCTTCCAGGGCAACACGTACCTGCACCGCTGTCAGCCAGGCCTCATCTACTACGACTCCTGCAAGTGCTGCAACTGGCCTTGATATCGTCAGTGTTCTTAGTGCTGACTCATGGATCTCATCAATGTTGTTAGTATTGACTAAAAAGTAGGAAAACATTTCACAGCCTTTCAAAAACGCAATAAAATGCATTCTTTTAAAAACCAAAAGAACTGTAATGTTTGATTTATTATTGTACCAAGAATTTTGGTATCGACCTGATATCAAGGAAATACCGCTGATACTGGTACTATTATACAAACCCCAAAACCAGTGAAGTTGGCATGTTGTGTAATTTGTAAATAAAAACAGAATACAATGATTTGCAAATCCTTTTCAACTTACATTCAATTGAATAGACTGCAAAGACAAGAAATTTAACGTTCAAACTGCTAAACGTTCAAAAAAAGCTGGCACAAGTGGCAAAAAAATTTAGAAAGTTGAGGAATGCTCATCAAACACTTATTTGGAACATCCCACATGTGAACAGGCTAATTGGGATCAGGTGGGTGCCATGATTGGGTATAAAAGCAGCTTCCATGAAATGCTCAGTCATTCACAAACAAGGATGGGGCGAGGGTCTCCACTTTGTGAACAAATGCGTGAGAAAATTGTCCACCAGTTTAAAAACATTTCTCAACAAGCTATTGAAAGGAATTTAGGGATTTCGCCACCTACGGTCCGTAATATCATCAAAAGGTTCTGGAGAAATCACTGCACGTAAGCGATGATATTACAGACCTTCGATCCCTCAGGCGGTACTGCATCAAAAACCAACATCAGTGTGTAAAGGATCATCTAAGCTCATCTAAGATGGACTGATGCAAAGTGGAAAAGTGTTCTGTGGTCTGACGAGTCCACATTTCAAATTTTTTTTGGAAACTGTGGACGTCGTGTCCTCCGGAACAAAGAGGAAAAGAACCATTCGGATTGTTACAGGTGCAAAGTTGAAAAGTCAGCATCTGTGATGGTATGGGGGTGTATTAGTGCCCAAGACATGGGTAACTTACACATCTGTGAAGGCACCATTAATGCTGAAAGGTACATACAGGTTTTGGGGCAACATATGTTGCCATCCAAGCAATGTTATCATGGACGCCCCTGCTTATTTCAGCAAAACAATGCCAAGCCACGTGTTACAACAGCATGGCTTCGTAGTAAAAGAGTGCGGGTACTAGACTGGCCTGCCTGTAGTCCAGACCTGTCTCCCGTTGAAAATGTGTGGCGCATTATGAAGCCTAAAATACCACAACGGAGTTGAACAACTTAAGCTGTACATCAAGCAAGAATGGGATAGAATTCAACCTGAAAAGCTGAAAAAATTGGTCTCCTCAGTTCCCAAACATTTACTGAGTGCTGTTGAAAGGAAAGGCCATGTAACACAGTGGTAAACAATGCCCCTGTGACAACTTTTTTGCAACGTGTTGAAATAATAGGTTGAAAAGGATTTGCAAATCATTGTATTCTGTTTTTATTTACGAATTACACAACGTACCAACTTCACTGGTTTTGGGTTTTGTTGAAATGTCATAATCACTCAATAATTGTGTGAATTTGTCGCCAGTTAGTTGATTATCAGTATGATTGCACAATTTAAAATATTTAATTAAAATTAAAATGTTAGATAACCAAATGTAACTACACAAAAAAATGGATTAATATAAACTGAATGAAGATAACTGCTTTAAAACTTCCAATTATTCAAATATATATTTAAGAAAAAATCTATACATTTAAAATGTTAATAATACATTATGTAAATACAATCACAGGTCAACCCTTCCCTTCCATAGACACACTGTACCAGCACAGCATCACTAAAAGAGCCCATAAGATCACCTCTGACCCCACACATCCACTACCCCTGCTGTTCACTCTCACGCCCTCAGGGAGGCGCTACAGATCACTGCCAGCCAAGTCTACAAGATTCACTAACACTTTCATCCTCTCTGCCATAAGGACACTCAATAGAACTTCGGACTAATTACGCTACATACCAACTGGAATGGCTTTTTTGTTAATGTGTGTTGTATGTTTGTTTGTTCTTAGCTACACAGTCGACGTGAGTCCCCAATTCTCAGGGCATTCAATCCAGGGCCGGCCCGTGGCATAGGCCGTATAGGCAAATGCTAAGGGCGCCGTCCATCAGGGGGCGCCATGCCAGTGCCACAAATGTTGGAGAAAAAAAAAAAGAAAAAAAAAGTTGTTACTATTATTTCTAAATACAAAAAATAATCTCACGTTAATTAAAATGCAAAGTAAAGCCTATTTAATAGAAATATTATTTGTTACAACATTACGCCCCCCCTCCTCCCCACGCACGGTGCGCCCCCTCCCTTCCCGTATCATGACTCTTTTTGGACGTCACCACATCAAAAAATCAACACAAGATGTCAAAACGGCCAAAACTGTCAGGTGCCCAGGGAAGAAAAAAGAGAAAAGAAGAGGAGAAACGAGAAAAGACAGAGGTAGCAGGTAGGTAACGTTAGCCTACATGAAATTATTTGTCTGTTACAGAATGTGATAGTAACCTGGCTTTTTAGCATTAAGCTAATGTTACATGATTCGGCAATTGCTAATCAATAAATAGCTAGTTCTGTTTTAACGTCGGGTTAATATTGTGGAGGGGGCTAAATTGTTATGGAAAATAATAATGTAACGTTAGGTAATTACAGTACTCCCACCTTACATTCCTCAGGGACATTTGTATTAGATCTTTTAAGCAGGTGTTTTTTGTTTACATTATTGCCTTCTGGTTAGCTAATGTTTGCCCTGCAGGTAATAGTCACTTTTCCACCCCTTTATATATTAGGTATAGTTGTAAGTAAAAAAAAAAAGGTCAAAGACAAAGCTATTCGGGTTCTTGTGAGTATATACACTTCACTGCCGATCTGGGGGGGCGCCACCTAAAATCTTGCCTAGGGCGCCAGATTGATTAGGGCCGGGCCTGCCTCAGGGACATTTGTATTAGATCTTTTAAGCAGGTGTTTTTTGTTTACATTATTGCCTTCTGGTTAGTTAATGTTTGCCCTGCAGGTAATAGTCACTTTTCCACCCCTTTATATATTAGGTATAGTTGTAAGTAAAAAAAAAAAGGTCAAAGACAAAGCTATTCGGGTTCTTGTGAGTATATACACTTCACTGCCGATGTGGGGGGGCGCCACCTAAAATCTTGCCTAGGGCGCCAGATTGATTAGGGCCGGGCCTGATTCAATTGATCGCAACTGGACTGTGTTCGTCTTAGAAGACGTTTCGCCTCTCATCCGAGTAGGCTTCATCCGTTCAGGCTCATAGACTTAGATTGGTCAGGTCGAATATATATATGTATATATATATATATATATATATATATATATAATTTATTTATTTTAATATATATATATATATATATATATATATATATATATATATATATATATATATATATATATATATATATATATATATATATATATATATATCCATCCATCCATTTTCTACCGCTTATTCCCTTTGGGGTCGCGGGGGGCGCTGGAGCCTATCTCAGCTATATATATATATATATATATATATATATATATATATATATATATGTATGTGTGGGAAAAAAAATCACAAGACTATTTCATCTCTGCAGGCCTGTTTCATGAGGGGGGTTCCTCAATCATCAGGAGATTTTCTCCTGATGATTGAGGAACCCCCCTCATGAAACAGGCCTGTAGAGATGAAATAGTCTTGTGATTTTTTTCCCACACATACATATATTGCGCTCTACTACGGTATCGAGCACTATTTTTTGGATAACCTTATTAAGACATATATATATATATATATATATATATATATATATATATATATATATATATGCGATGAGGTGGCGACTTGTCCAGGGTGTACCCCGCCTTCCGCCCGATTGTAGCTGAGATAGGCTCCAGCACCCCCCGCGACCCCAAAAGGGAATAAGCGGTAGAAAATGGATGGATATATATATATATATATATATATATATATAAATAAGAGAAATACTTGAATTTCAGTGTTCATTTATTTACACATATACACATGCATAACACTCATCTACTCATTGTTGAGTTAAGGGTTGAATTGTCCATCCTTGTTCTATTCTCTGTCACTATTTTTCTAACCATGCTGAACACCCTCTCTGATGATGCATTCTGCTTCGTCTCCTTGTTGTGTGAGCAGTTGTGCAATGCACTCTCTAAACGCCCTAGATGTCATTGTCACATATGCATGTACAGTAGATGGCAGTATTGTCCTGTTTAAGAGTGTCACAACATTGCTGTTTACGGCAGACAAACTGCTTTACGGTAGACGAAAACGTGACTGCTGTTGTTGTGTGTTGTTACCAGCTGGGAGGACGTTAATGAAACTGCCTAACAATAAACCCACATAAGAAACCAAGAACTCGCCCTCCATCATTCTACAGTTATAACGTCATTGGGCAGGCATGCTGTTTATATTGTGGGAAATCGGACGTGAAAACAGGCTGTCCTCACTCAGGTCCGCATGGAGCTGGAGGGGGCGTGGCCTCCAGCTCCGCCTGAATTTCGGGAGATTTTCGGGAGAAAATTCGTCCCGGGAGGTTTTCGGGAGAGGCGCTGAATTTCGGGAGTCTCCCGGAAAATCCGGGAGGGTTGGCAAGTATGCAAATACACGTACCGTTACACCCCTATTATTTTGATTATTGTTTCTCAGCTGTTTGTAAATGTTGCAGTTTATAAATAAAGGTTAAAAAAAAAAAAACGTAGCCTCTGCGCATGCGCATAGTATAGATCCAACGAATCGATGACTAAATTAATCGCCAACTATTTTTATAATCAATTTTAATCGATTTAATCGATTAGTTGTTGCAGCCCTAGATTGCACATTAGTAGCCAGTGAAGATCTGCTCCACAGAGCGTTAAAAAAAAAAGCCCTGGCAAAGCTGATTCCAAATGGCCTCCGCATGAAGCAATAACGACCAAAACATATGCTGAAAGTTGTTAGCATTGAGGATTTGTCAGAATAAGTTCTTTGCATCGACAACTGAGAAAACTGTGGCATTAGTCATTTGTGATGCCACTGTGCGCATTAGGTGATGCGGTCTTTTCAGAGCTGTGTGTAGGCCCTTAGGATTGATGCGGATCCTGTTTACCTTTTTGTTGATATCAGAAGATCATCAGTCTTTGAGCTCTGAGATCGGTGTGCTGGCACATAATTACTGCATTCTGTCTAGTTCAACTTTGACTTGGTCTTTCATTGCGTCAGGAATTCGGTGTGCGGGTCGAACTACAGGTCTCATCTCCGGGTCAAGAGTCATTGAATATGTGACAGGTAGATTTCCGAGCTCATCTGTGAAAAGGTCATTACATTCACTTTTAATTTGCTGAGTGAATAGCAGCGCTACTCACTTGGTGGACTTCTTTGCTGAGAGATACAAGTCCCATCCATAATGAAGCATTAAGACCAAGCAATGGAAGTACATTTGGCCCCTAGAGGACAGCATTGGCCAACAAATCCCAGAGTCTGAATCTTACTACCACCATATGCAACAAGGTTAGTAGGCTCACTGCATGGCTGTATTTGTTCTTTTCTTTTCCCTATTTCCAAAGTCTTTGCTGAGAGGACTTTGCACGGGTGTCGTCTTTTATTTCAACTGTCATTAATCTGTAAGATAATGAAAGTCTCTTCTTCTTCCTGTGTTTGTTTGCAAGCTGAATCTACTGTTAAGTCCAGTGTTACTCTATTTACATGGTAGGTTTCAATGTCACTCGCCTCTTTTCTCATAACCACTTGGTTTAGTGTCTTTCTTAGTATTTGCCTGACAAATTGCAGTTTGGATTTACCGGAGTGATTAATTTGCTTGCATGCATTGCATTGTTGGCCAAAAGATGGGTCTTTATTTCTGTTTGCCAAGTGATTGCCACCACAATTACTACAGTCATTGATCAGCTGCAATGTGATTGATTTATCGTTAAACCCCACATCTTCTCGTTGTTCCCATGAGCAGGATGTGGGATCTGAGCCGAGGATTTCGTTGTGGCTTGTGCAGCCCTTTGAGACATTTGTGATTAAGGGCTATATAAGTAAACTTTGATTGATGTATAAAAATCGTTTCACATGAATTGCAAAAAAAAAATTGCACACTTCTTTTTAATCGGGGCTGGACGGGGCTCTAAATAAAATTCTGTTTAGGGCCCCAATTTAGCCAGGAGTGACCCTGCCTATACTTTGAGTGTCTAGAAAAGCGCTATATAAATCTAATCCATTATTATTATCATTATTATCATTGTTTTTACTGTATATCATGTTTAGTTTTACAGTGCAACCATATTTTCCATGGTAGTCTACTGATAACCGAAGCAACCATTTTGACTTTTTTTACAGAGTAGGATAGAAACAGTTTTTTAAAGGCCTACTGAAATGCGATTTTCTTATTTAAACAGGGATAGCAGGTCCATTCTATGTGTCATACTTGATCATTTTGCGATATTGCCATATTTTTGCTGAAAGGATTTAGTAGAGAACATCGACGATAAAGTTCGCAACTTTTGGTCGCTGATAAAAAAAGCCTTGCCTGTACCGGAAGTAGCAGACGAGTAGCGTGACGTCACAGGTTGTGGAGCTCCTCACATCTGCACATTGTTTACAATCATGGCCACCAGCAGCGAGAGCAATTCGGACCGAGAAAGCAACGATTTCCCCATTAATTTGAGCGAGGATGAAAGATTCGTGGATGAGGAAAGTGAGAGTGAAGGACTAGAGGGCAGTGGGAGCGATTCAGATAGGGAAGATGCTGTGAGAGGCGGGTGGGACCTGATATTCAGCTGGGAATGACTAAAACAGTAAATAAACACAAGACATATATATACTCTATTAGCCACAACACAACAAGGCTTATATTTAATATGCCACAAATTAATCCCGCATAACAAACACCGCCCCCCTTCCGTCCATATAACCCGCCAATACAACTCAAACACCTGCACAACACACTCAATCCCACAGCCCAAAGTACCGTTCACCTCCCCAAAGTTCATACAGCACATATATTTCCCCAAAGTTACGTACGTGACATGCACATAGCGGCACGCACGTACGAGCAAGCGATCAAATGTTTGAAAGCCGCAGCTGCATGCGTACTCACGGTACCGCGTCTGCGCATCCAACTCAAAGTCCTCCTGGTAAGAGTCTCTGTTGTCCCAGTTCTCCACAGGCCAATGGTAAAGCTTGACTGTCATCTTCCGGGAATGTAAACAATGAAACACCGGCTGCGTTTGTGTTGCTGCAGTCGGCCGCAATACACCGCTTCCCACCTACATCTTTGTTCTTTGCTGTCTCCATTGTTCATTGAACAAATTGCAAAAGATTCACCAACACAGATGTCCAGAATACTGTGGAATTTTGCGATGAAAACAGACGACTTAATAGCTGGCCACCATGCTGTCCCAAAATGTCCTCTACAATCCGTGACGTCACGCGCAGATGTCATCATACCGAGACGTTTTCAGCAGGATATTTCGTGCGAAATTTAAAATTGCACTTTAGTAAGCTAACCCGGCCGTATTGGCATGTGTTGCAATGTTAAGATTTCATCATTGATATATAAACTATCAGACTGCGTGGTCGGTAGTAGTGGGTTTCAGTAGGCCTTTAAGAAGTCATTTCTGTCAAAAAAAACTACACTATAAAACTTCACATACTATCCTGTAAAATACTATATACTTACAGTAAGATGCTGTGTACTTACTGTATGCATACTGTAAAATAATGTATGCATACTGTAAGATACTGATGTATGTAAAAGTCTTCCATACATTGTTTTAACACTATAACCTCAGTACAGTTATTTATTACTGCATGTTCTCATGGAGCTTATCTCCATACTTGAACTCAACACACTGAACTGATAGAGAACAATATAACCGGCATACAGTAGATGGTAGAATTCAGAGTATTTGAGAAAAATGAGCAATATAACATTTCTGACAGAGAATGCGTCATCGCGTGGTAAACATTAACGTTGGAGATTATACGTTTTATGAGCGTTTATGGGGCAGATAAGATGAAATATGGCATTTCAATAAATACCAAACTATTTCATGTCGCACAAGACCTCTGAAAGCAATATTATCAAAAAAAATGACTGTAATCACTCATTCACGCTGTCATGGTGCAACATCGACGCATTATCTTCATGTACTTCAACATTTTCTTGATAGCATGATGTGTTTTTTTACACACACACACACACACACACACACACACACACACACACACACACACACACACACACACACACACACACACACACACGCACACACACACACACACACACACACATTGGTAGAAATAAAGATGACAGCCCTCAACCAAAGCTGCTCGAGTGGAATTTATGACATGATATCCATACTCTAAACAAATATTTAACTTGACGAAACAAATATTAAAGTTGACTAATCAAATATTCAAACTAAATAAACAAATATTACATTTGACAAAACAAATATTCGATTTGACTAAATAATTATTCAACTTGACAAAACGAATATTAGATTTGACTCATCAAATATTCAATTTGACTAAATAAATATTCAACTTGACTAAACAAGTATTAGATTTGACTAATCAAATATTCAATTTGACGAAACAAATATTAAAGTTGACTAATCAAATATTCAAACTAATTAAACAAATATTACATTTGACAAAACAAATATTCAATTTGACTAAATAAATATTCAACTTGACTAAACAAATATTGGATTTGACTAAACAAATATTCAACTTGATTAAATAAATGTTGACTATGACTTAAGAAATGTTAAATTTGACGAAACAAATATTCAACTTGACTAAAAAAACAAATATTACATTTGACTAAAGAGATATTCAACTTAACCAAACCAATATTACATTTGACTGAATAAATAGTCAATTTGACTTAAAAAAAAAAAAAAAAATTGACTAAACAAATATTAAATTTGAGTAAAAAATATTCAACTTGACCAAAAATATTACATTTGACTAAACAAATGAACAACTTGGCTCAAGGAATATTCAACTTCATTAGACAAATATTACATTTGACTAATCAAATACTTAACTAAAAAATATTCAACTTGACTAAACAAATATTAAATGTGATTAAACCAAGCAAATACTAAACTTGACTAAGACATATTACATTTGACTAATCAAATATTCAACTTGACTAAACAAATATTACATTTGACTAATCAAATATTCAACTTGACTAAACAAATATTACATTTGACTAAAGAGATATTAAACCTAACCAAACCAATATTAAATTTGACTGAATAAATAGTAAATTTGACTAAGGAAATAATCAATTTGACTAAACAAATATCATATTTGAGTAAAAAATATTCAACTTGACCAAAAATATTACATATGACTAAACAAATGAACAACTTGACGCAAGGAATATTCAACTTGATTAGACAAATATTACATTTGACGAATCAAATACTTAGCTAAAAAATATTCAACTTGACCAAAAATATTACATTTGACTAAACAAATGAACAACTTGACGCAAGGAATATTCAACTTGATTAGACAAATATTACATTTGACGAATCAAATACTTAGCTAAAAAATATTCAACTTGACTAAACAAATATTAAACGTGATTAAACCAAACAAATACTAAACTTGACTAAGACATATTAAATTTGACTAATCAAATATTCAACTTGACTAAACAAATATTACATTTGACTAATCAAATATTCAACTTGACTAAACACATATTACATTTGACTAATCAAATATTCAACTTGACTAAACAAATATTACATTTGACTAATCAAATATTCAACTTGACTAAACAAATATTACATTTGACTAATCTAATATTCAACTTGACTTAACAATTATTACATTTGACTAATCAAATATTCAACTTGACTAAACAAATATTACATTTGTAATATGACACATGACATGATTTTCTAATACTGGGCTTAACTAGCTTTTTTATCTCATGTTGTACTTTTCTTTTGTATAATGTTTTGTAAAGTATGTATCCTTGGGGATCCATTCAATAAACAATAAACAATAGACATTTGACTAATCAAATATTCAACTTGACTAAACAAATACTACATTTGAATAAACCAAACAAATATTCAACTTGACTAACACTTATTACATTTGACTAATCAAATATTCAACTTGACGAAACAAATACTACATTTGAATAAACCAAACAAATATTCAACTTGACTAACACTTATTACATTTGACTAATCAAATATTCAACTTGACTAAGCAAATATTACATTTGTAATATGACACATGACATGATTTTCTAATACTGGGCTTAACTAGCTTTTTTATCTCATGTTGTACTTTTCTTTTGTATAATGTTTTGTAAAGTATGTATTCTTGGGGATCCATTCAATAAACAATAAACAATAGACATTTGACTAATCAAATATTCAACTTGACTAAACAAATACTACATTTGAATAAACCAAACAAATATTCAACTTGACTAACACTTATTACATTTGACTAATCAAATATTCAACTTGACGAAACAAATACTACATTTGAATAAACCAAACAAATATTCAACTTGACTAACACTTATTACATTTGACTAATCAAATATTCAACTTGACGAAACAAATATTACATTTGACTAATCAAATATTTAACTTGTTTGAGCAATTATTACATTTAACCAAACCCATTTTCAATTTGACCAATCAAATATTCAACTTGACAAAACAGATATTCAACTTGACTGAATGAATAGCAAATTTAACTAAATAAATGTTCTTCTTGACTAATCAAATATTCAACTAGACAAAAGAAACATTGAACTTAATAGACCAAATGTCACAGTGAGTGTGTTGTGATTATTTTACTGTGTTTAGTGTTTATTTCTGTTTCAGCACTCCTCCCGTCCTTAGTTCTTTCCACTTCCTGTGCACCTCCTTGCTGGTCACAGCCAGTGTGGAGTGCTGATTGACACACCTGCCTCAGTTTGGTGATTAGGACACAGACTTGTTTACAATCACCATCGGAGTGCTTTATATGCCAGTGACGGTGCTGGTGCATTGTTAACTGTTCACTAATAGTATTGCCATTTCTTGTGCACAAGTGTGTGCACGGTTTTGATCTGCCTGCTCTTACTGCGCTAACGATGATTCAATTACTGTTAGGGATGTCCGATAATGGCTTTTTTGCCGATTTTCCGATATTGTCCAACTCTTAACTACCGATGCCGATATCAACCGATACCGATATATACAGTCGTGGAATTAACACATTATTATGCCTAATTTGGACAACCAGGTATGGTAAAGATAAGGTCCTTTTAAAAAAAAAAAATTAAATAAAATAAGATAAATAGATTAAAAACCTTTTCTTGAATAAAAAAGAACAATATAAAAACAGTTACATAGAAACTAGTAATTAATGAAAATGAGTAAAATTAACTGTTAAAGGTTAGTACTATTAGTGGACCAGCAGCACGCACAATCATGTGTGCTTACGGACTGTATCCCTTGCAGACTGTATTGATATATATTGATATATAATGTAGGAACCAGAATATTAATAACAGAAAAAAACAACCCTTTTGTGTGAATGAGTGTAAATGAGTGTAAATGGGGGAGGGAGTTTTTTTGGGTTGGTGCATTAATTGTAAGTGTATCTTGTGTTTTTTATGTTGATTAAAAAAAAAAAACGATACCGATATTTTCCGATATTACATTTTTAAAGCATTTATCGGCCAATATCGGACATCTCTAATTACTGTTTTTCCTGCGAGCCATCTCCTGTCTTTACATCATGGGCTCACAACTACTGCAGCAATGCGAGTTCCTGACAACAAATATTCAACTTGACTAAAAAAAAATACTGCAATTTGACCAAACAAATATTACATTTGATTAATTAAATATTCTTCATTTGGAGAAAGATGCTGTTTGTCAAGAACCAGGATATAACTAGGTATGTGTTGTCAGCCAACTGAGCAAGTTCTCGATGTTTGGGGCGGGATGTTATCTATCACAGGGTCTGCAGTCTGCACTCACAGGCCGCAGTGGAAGCCATACACCATTTGTGCATCGTTGAGCGTAAGAGGCCGAAGCCAGTTTGAAAGCGGTTCAGCCTGACCCAAGCGGGCCAGCGAAAGCATATTCCCGATGTTGATGTGCTGACCTCTGGGATGAAAGCATGGAGTCTGGAGGAGTTTTCTTGCCACTCCACGTCTACTTTGGAATCCGCCCAGTTTGCTACTGTGGTAAATTATACCGTATACAATTTTCTTATATGATTGTGAAGTAGCATGTGTTTGTATTTGGGCACAGAATCCTTTAGAGGATTATTCTACTAAGGTCAAAGGTGCACATGTCCATCACAAACACGCCAGAGAGTCAGGGCTTTTGCCCCCAGGACATTGAGGAACTTAAGGGATAGCAGCAGTTGGATTTTAGGAGGAAGTTTAAACACAATAACGACATCTGGTTGGAAACCCCCACCGGTAGGAGTAGAGATCAGGGTTCGGAGGTCACCCGACTCAAACTGATCAGAGGATAAATGTCAGGGAAAGATTGACTGGCCAGACTGACCAGCTCCAAGGCTAGAACTACAAAGAGTAAGGGTCTTCGTGTAAAAGGTATTTAAGGACAGTGGTCCGAGAAGACAGCAGAAGTGTAATCCGACCCACTCTTTCTCCTGGAAACTGCGAGTGAGGCGAGTGAGGCTCGCTGAAACAAATAAAGCTTTTTGTTCGACGATTCCTCGTTGGCGTCTTCTTGGCGCATCACGCATCACACAGTAACTCTGTCCTGGGAGAGTGGCACGACCATCAAGTATACAACACTCTATTGGTGCCTGACTGGTTAAAGGGGAACATTATCACAATCTCAGAAGGGTTAAAACCATTAAAAATCAGTTCCCAGTGGCCTATTTTATTTTTCGAAGTTTTTTTCAAAATTTTACCCATCACGCAATATCCCTAAAAAAAGCTTCAAAGTGCCTGATTTTAACCATCGTTATATACACCTGTCCATTTTTCAAACAAACATGGCGGATAGAACAGCAAGGTATAGCAACATTAGCTCGGATTCAGACTCGGATTTCAGCGGCTTAAGCGAAATTGAAGAAGAAACTGAAGCTATTGAGCCATATCGGTTTGAACCGTTTGCAAGCGAAACCGACGAAAACGACACAACAGCCAGCGACACGGGAGAAAGCGAGGACAAATTTGGCGATCGCCTTCTAACCAACGATTGGTATGTGTTTGTTTTTAAGTATTGTAATGTTTTTAAGCTAAATTATTGGTAAACACAGTTTATGTATAATAATTTACGTAAAACCGCGAGTAATGAATAAAGTTTTCATCCATTAATATATTCTGTAGACATACCCTCATCCGCTCTCTTTTCCTGAAAGCTGATCTGTCCAGTTTTGGAGTTGATGTCAGCAGGCCAGGGAAGCTAGGGTCGATATTCTTCTCTTGATCATCTTCGGTGGCATAAGGGACGGTAGAAGCGATGTGAGCCAAGACATCCAGGGGGTTTAGCTCGCTCGTCTGCGGGAACAAACTGCCGCCATTGCTTGCCGTGCTAATGGGGGTCTGGCGGCAGATTTCTTTGACTTTATCGTTGGAAATGCATCTGCTTTGAGTGTCGCAGGATATCCACACATTCTTGCCATCTCTGTCGTAGCATAGCTTTCGTCGGTAAAGTGTGCGGAACAAACGACTGACCATTTTCGTCGGCTTTCCCCACACCCTCGTATTTTGAACAAATTTCGGCCAATTTCTTGCCACTTTCGCATCTTTGGGCCACTGGTGCAACTTGAATCCGTCCCTGTTTGTGTTGTTACACCCTCCGACAACACACCGACGAGGCATGATGTCTCCAAGATACGGAAAACAGTCGAAAAACGGAAAATAACAGAGCTGATTTGATTCGGTGTTTGTAATGTGTTTGAGAAAATGGCGGATTGCTTCTCGATGTGACGTCACAACTCCGAGAGCGAATAATAGAAAGGCGTTTAATTTGCCAAAATTCACCCATTTAGAGTTCGGAAATCGGTTAAAAAAAAAAAAGGTCTTTTTTCTGCAACATCAAGGTATATATTAACGCTTACGTAGGTCTGGTGATAATGTTCCCCTTTAAGGTTGTTTAGCAATTCCAGTGCAAAGAGGGGACACAATGGGTGTCTCAATTTAAGCTGCCGATGTCCTCTAAGAACAGGAGTCAGGAGCCGGTCACGCAGAAGATTAGACAGTGTGGCCCTCTTACGACAAAGCTCAGATGGTTGGATACCTGCTAATACAAACAGATTGTCCATTGGTGTGGGACGCAGGCATCCAGTCACTTAGCTCAACGCATCGTTTATTGGTTTATCTTTGAGACGTGTGTGAGCACTACAACACCCAGCAGTTGTGTGGTACTCAAGGGTAGCTATGTCCAAAAAGTCACCTCAGAATCCCAACGTGTGTTGTTAGCTCTGTGCGCAGTGACTCCAGGTGTCGGCGAAACGTGAGTGCCCTGTCCAACTTAATGCAGAGGTATGTTGGTTTGGCAGAGTATGTCCGTCAACAGTGATGTTAGGCGCACGTTTTGCCTCCCTATTGTAAAGAGCCTACTCAGTGGCCTAGTGGTTAGAGTGTCCGCCCTGAGATCGGTAGGTTGTGAGTTCAAATCCCGGCCGACTCATACCAAAGACTATAAAAACGGGACCCATTACCTCCCTGCTTGGCACTTACCATCAAGGGTTGGAATTGGGGGTTAAATCACCGATGCTGCCCACTGTTCCCCTCACCTCCCAGGGGGAGAACAAGGGGATGGGTCAAATGCAGAGGACACATTTCACCACACCTAGTGTGTGTGTGACAATCATTGGCAAATGGGTTACACTTGTATAACGCTTTTCTACGCCGTCCCCACCATACTTTAACTTTAACTTAGATGGAAGGCTGCTGTCACTGTTTTGGTTACACTGGGCTTCAGCTTCCATTTCTGGAGGTAAGTAGATAAAGTGGCCATGCCCTGGGCAAGATACTGTATCTCTCTAATGCCTGCCAGTTTCTTGCAAAATGCATGACTGACAAGTCATCCGCATGTGCAAATGTTTTGGCAGGTCGTGTTTGTAGATGTTGAACCAGAATTGATCACTGTGGATTGCCATTTTTCAGGCGTCGCAACCTGCTTTTAGGGGCCATCACCGCTGGTGAGGGTAAAACTGCTGAAGTGAATTATTAACTGATATTATGTTCTACATATTGTGAATGTTTATATTCAACTGGGAGAAAGCGAACCACCAGGTTTGAGTAAATAATGTTTGAGCCCATAATAAATTAAGGAGCCTTAGTTGGATATTTGCATGTGGACTAGAATTGGCTCCCTCACAAGAAGAAGCAATAAAACCAGGCTTCGGAATGCAAAAGCTATAGCTCTATCCTGGAGGAGAGATTCCATTCTTATCTTAATGTCAACCTACAAGTTATGGCATACATCTGTTGTCTTCCCAGTCACTTACACACGAACATCTCCTTACATGGTCAGTTTGTACTATCCTGAATTAACACACACCCAGACAGAGAAATAAGGAATACAAGACTGTGGTTGGGAGTCCTTCATTTTTGACCTGAGCTCCTCCAGGTACTGCAGACCTGTATAATGATGCTCGTTTGAAATAAAACAACTTTTTGTTCAGCAAAGCGTCTCCGATGTCTCTTTTGATCCAGCCGCACTGTCGTGTCGGGGTCGCCCATGCAACCCCGAGAGGGACCAGCAGTAGAAAATGGATGGAATCAAATATTCAACTTGACTCAACAAATAATCAAACTTGACAAAGCAAATATTACATTCAAACAAACAAAACTAGTGTTAAATTTAAATAAACAAATATTGACTAAAAAGGTGCTGAATCAGGGGTTTGCCCTGTTGTTCTGTAGAACGATTGTCTTATCGCAAATATGTTGCTTGGTGATATTAAATTACTTATTTTTATGATGTCTTATCAGTGAGTGTTATATTATGATATGAGATGACCGATGCATCCTCTTTTGTGATATCTGACAGACACACGAAACAAATATTCAGCTTGACTAAGCAAAATTATGATTTTATATATATATATATATATATATATATATATATATATATATATATATATATATATATATATATATATATATATATACACACTATATTGCCAAAAGTATTTGGCCAGCCATCCAAATGATCAGAATCAGTTGTCCTAATCACTTGGCCCGTCAGCAGGTGTATAAAATCAAGTACTTAGGCATGGAGACTGTTTCTACAAACATTTGTGAAAGAATGGGCCGCTCTCAGGAGCTCAGTGATTTCCAGCGTGGAACTGTCATAGGATGCCACCTGTGCAACAAATCCAGTCGTGAAATTTCCTCTCTCCTAAATATTCCAAAGTCAACTGTCTGCTCAAAGGCAACTCAGCCACAAAGTGGTAGGCCACGTAAACTGACAGAGAGGGATAAGCGGATGCTGAAGCGTATAGTGCAAAGAGGTTGCCGACTTTCTGCACAGTCAGTTGCTCCAGAGCTCCAAACTCCATGTGACCTTCCAATTAGCCCACGTACAGTACGCAGAGAGCTTCATGGAATGGGTTTTCATGGCCGAACAGCTGCAGTGGTGTAAAGTACGTCGCCACTGGACTCTAGTGCAGTGGAGACACGTTCTCTGGAGTGATGAATCACACTTTTCTATCTGGCAATCTGATGGACGAACCTGGGTTTGGAGGTTGCCAGGAGGACGGTACATTTCGGACTGCATTGTGCCGAGTGTGAAATTTGGTGGAAAAAAAATTATGGTGTGGGGTGGTTTTTCAGGAGTTGGGCTTGGCCCCTTAGTTCCAGTGAAAGGAACTTTAAATGCTCCAGGATAGCAAAACATTTTGAGCAATTCCATGCTCCCAACCTTGTGGGAACAGTTTGGAGCGGGCCCCTTCCTCTTCCAACATGACTGTGCACCAGTGCACAAAGCAAGGTCCATAAAGACATGGATGACAGAGTCTGGTGTGGATGAACTTGACTGGCCTGCACAGAGTCCTGACCTGAACCCGATAGAACACCTTTGGGATGAATTAGAACGGAGACTGAGAGCCAGGCCTTCTCAACCAACATCAGTGTGTGACCTCACCAATGCGCTTTTGGAAGAATGGTTGAAAATTCCTATAAACACACTCCGCAACCTTGTGGACAGCCTTCCCAGAAGAGTTGGAGCTGTAATAGCTGCAAAAGGTGGACCCACATCATATTGAACCCTCTGGGTTAGGAATGGGATGGCACTTCAAGTTCATATGTGAGTCAAGGCAGATGGCCAAATACTTTTGGCAATATAGTATATATTTATATATATATATATATATATATATATATATATATATATATATATATATATATATATATATATATAAAACAATTATTCAATTATACATTTACACACCAATGCCTGAAAAGGAGCAGGATGAAGAAAAATCTCATATTTTCCTGCCCCCTTCAACATAATACGTAGTCTTACTTAATGATATCATATAAACCAACAATTACATTCAAATATAACGAAAACAAACAAAAAAACATACAAAAACAAACAAAAAAACATACAAACAAACAAAAAAACATACAACTCGTTAGGTCAGGAGACTATTTCATCCCTACAAGCCTGTTTCGCAGGTTTCCCTGCTCTTCAAGGGATTTTATTGAAGCGTCTGTGGTTGTTACATATATATAGGGTACATTACATGGTGGTGTGGCCTTTGTTACACATTAGTGTCTTGCTTCTGTGCCGGCATGATGAGACCAGTTTGTTTAATGTCGACATGCTGGGGTGGTATATAATTGTTTTAAATTATTTCAGGCACAGGTTACATCTTTTAGTTGCACTGTTCTATGGTGAGCTAGATGCGACAATTCGCAATGTAATGGCGTAACCAATTTTATTGTCTTTAAGAGTCCATATGTATTTACTCAGCTCCGTAGAGTTCTTGAGTTGGGGCCTACGGAATGATGCTGTGTAATTGTTATAACGGGTTTTAAAGGTGTTTTCTTTGAGTCCAATACATGTCTCTGTGTTTCAGGTCTCCTTGTGGGTGACGCTGGCTTGGTAAACAAGGACTCACAGAGTACCGGTCTGAACACCACAGGACTCTTTCAGGTTCCTGGGATCCACAATCTCACAGAACCTGAAGTGGACCTCCCACATAGACACAGTTAGAAAAAGGGCACAGCAGAGGATGTACTTCCTGCGTCAGCTCAGGGAGTTCAACCTGCCCCAAGATCTGCTGATCATGTTTTATACCTCCATCATTCAGTCTGTTTTCACTGTCTGGATTGGATCTACAACCAAGCTGGACAAACACAGACTGCAATCGTCAATTGGGACTAGAGAAAACATCATCAGTGTCGACCTTCCCCACATCCTGAACAGGGTGAAGAAACGGGTAGGTAGCATCACTGCAGACCCCAAGTGATAAGTTAGTAGGGTTGTGAAAAAAAAAACTGATACGACCGAATATCCCTTTGACAAGTGAGGGATTTGTAACAGCCACCTCAATCAATAAGAATCAGCTGTGAATCCTCAAGATTAATTGAGTGCAGAAACATAAACCGGGTGTTGCGCTAGACTCGCACTATGCAGTTGACAGTTTATCTTTAAAACAACGCGAGACCCAGGACTGCCTGAAAAATTATTCACGCGCTTGCTGCTTTGACTTATGTGATTGAAGACCAGAACATATGTAAATAATAGCTGCAGCGTTAGCAGGTCACCGTGAAATATATTACGTTTCAAAAGTTTGGAATGTCTTTGGATTTTACAAGAAGGCCCAAAAGCCACTGCATTTTTAAGATACGGTATGCATATTAAGATATTTACATTTTATTGATTGAACTGAAGGCCTTGTGTTCTATTTTATTTGATAATTTTAATATCATCACAGTAGGGTTGTACGGTATACCGGTATTAGTATAGTACCGCGATACTAATAAATCATATTCGGTACTATAACGCCTCTGAAAAGTACCGGTCCACTGTAATGATACCAAGTACAGTAGCGTATCTAGTCGATACTACTACGATTACGTCGATATTTTTTGGCATCACAGCATCTTCTATCGTCTTTTTTTTTAATGCATATTATGTTTATAAACTCAGGAAATATGTCCCTGGACACACGAGGACTTTGAATATGATCAATCCTGTAACGACTTGGTATCAGATTTTTCCCCAAATGTGTGCTATCATCCAAAACTAATGTAAAGTATCAAACAATAGAAGAATAAGTGATTATTACATTTTAACAGAAGTGTAGATAGAACATGTTAAAAGAGAAAGTAAGCATATATTAACAGTAAATGAACAAGTAGATTAATAATTCATTTTCTACCACTTGTTCTTAATAATTTTGACAAAATAATAGAATGATAAATGACACAATATGTTACTGCATACGTCAGCAGCTAAATTAGAAGCCTTGGTTTGCTTACTTACTACTAAAAGACAAGTTGTGTCGTATGTTCACTATTTTGGGGAACATTATCACAATTTCAGAAGGGTTAAAACCATTAAAAATCAGTTCCCAGTGGCTTATTTTATTTTTCGAAGTTTTTTTCAAAATTTTACCCATCACACAATATCCCTAAAAAAAGTGCCTGATTTTAACAATCGTTATATACACCTGTCCATTTTCCTGTGACGTCACACAGTGATGCCAATACAAACAAACATGGCGCATAGAACTGCAAGATATAGCGACATTAGCTCGGATTCAGACTCGGATTTCAGCGGCTTAAGCGATTCAACAGATTACGCATGTATTGAAACGGATGGTTGTAGTGTGGAGGCAGGTAGCGAAAACGAAATTGAAGAAGAAACTGAAGCTATTGAGCCATATCGGTTTGAACCGTATGCAAGCGAAACCGACGAAAACGACACGACGGCCAGCGACACGGGAGAAAGCGAGGACGAATTCGGCGATCGCCTTCTAACCAACGATTGGTATGTGTTTGTTTGGCATTAAAGGAAACTAACAACTATGAACTAGGTTTACAGCATATGAAATACATTTGGCAACAACATGCACTTTGAGAGTGCAGACAGCCCAGTTTTCATCAATTAATATATTCTGTAGACATACCCTCATCCGCTCTTTTTTCCTGAAAGCTGATCTGTCCAGTCCAGTTGGAAATGCATCTTCTTTGAGTGTCGCAGGATATCCACACATTCTTGCCATCTCTGTCGTAGCATAGCTTTCGTCGGTAAAGTGTGCGGAACAAACGTCCAATTTCTTGCCACTTTTGCATCTTTGGGCCCCTGGTGCAACTTGAATCCGTCCCTGTTCGTGTTGTTACACCCTCCGACAACACACCGACGAGGCATGATGTCTCCAAGGTACGGAAAACAGTCGAAAAAACGGAAAATAACAGAGCTGATTTGACTCGGTGTTTGTAATGTGTTTGAGAAAATGTGTGACGTCACATTGTGACGTCATCGCTCCGAGAGCGAATAATAGAAAGGCATTTAATTCGCCAAAATTCACCCATTTAGAGTTCGGAAATCGGTTAAAAAAATATATGGTCTTTTTTCTGCAACATCAAGGTATATATTGACGCTTACATAGGTCTGGTAATAATGTTCCCCTTTAAGGACCAAATTGCAATAAGAAACATATGTTTAATGTACCGTAAGATTTTTTGTTAAAATAAAGCCAATAATAAAATTTTTAGTGGTCCCCTTTATTTAAAAAAGTACCGAAAAGTATCGAAATAATTTTAGTACCGGTACCAAAATATTGGTATCGGGACAACACTACATCACAGGTATTTATGGCCTTCCAAAAATACACAAATATGGGGCTCCCCTCAGACCCATTGTCAGCAGCATTAACTCTGTGACATACACTATTGCTGAGTATTTTGCCAACATCTTAGCACCTTAGGTTGACAAAACACCACATCAGGTTCAAAACTCAATCGACTTTGTAGCGAAGATCCGAACTCTAAAACTTCGCTTTGCAGCGACAGATTGTCAGCTGTGACGGCAGCTCTGTCGTGTTGCCTCTGGTTAAGTACGTTTGTAGATTGAATGTGCCTCGATGGCTGTCATATTTTCTTGTCCACAAACGGGGTATTGTTTGGATTGCAATTGATTTGTTGTTCATTATTCCCTTGTAGTAGTAGTGTTAGGGTTACCCTTACCTTACAAAACTGAATCGTTCTTTTTTTAGAAACTAAAGTACTCGTTCTGTATTGAGCTGTCGAAGGACGCACTTTGTTTCGTAATTTTATAAAAACATTTCAGTAAATTATCAAAAGATTCCATTGAATGACAATCAATAGCTTCACAACAGTCTTCGCTACTCTACTTTACTGCTTAGCAACCCTGCTTTTGTCTTGTCCTGAAATCACTGTTTGTTTATCAAAGTTGTTAAACATAATATTGTCCGCAGCTTTATGATAGTGACACTAAACTTTACGATATTGGCACTACAAAACTCACCAACAGGTAGCTGGTAATACAGTAACTCACCAAAGGGTCAAATAACATTTGCTTTAAGTCTAAAGTGTTTCATGTAAGTGTTCAATTCAGACATTAAGCTTCTAGGTAATGACAAATTACCACAAAAAAGCATCTAGACAATGACCACACTCTTGAAGTGAACGTGTGTTTTGTAAAAAAAATTAAATTAAATACAAATGAAATGTTGCCAGTCCCATAAAAATATATTATTATCTTTGATGTCTTTTGTTTGTGTCAAGTTTCATAGTGATGAAAACTAGGAGACCTGTTCTATCGTGAACATCGTGAACATTGAATATATTCTTTTTTTTAAGCAAAGCAGGACAGATGTCTGTAGAGAAAGATGTCTATTTTTATTATGTTAAGTTAAACAGGAATTATTTTTACATACCGCATTTTCCAGACCATAGGGCGCACCGGATTATAAGGCACACTGCCGATTGAATGGTCTATTTTCTATCTTTTTTCATGTAAAAGCGCACCGGATTATAGGACGCGTTAAAGGAGTCATATTATTATTATTATTTTTCTAAATGTAAAACCCTTCCTTGTAGTCTACATAACATGTAATGGTGGTTCTTTGGTCAAAATGTTGCATAGATGATGTTTTACAGATCATCTTCAAGCCGCTTTCTGACAGTCGCTTCAGGATGCGCCGTTTTGTGGGCGGTCTTATTTACGTGGCTCACCTTCGACAGCGTCTTCTACCCGTCATCTTTGTTGTAGCGGTGTAGCGTGCAAGGACGGGAGTGGAAGAAGTATCAAAAGATGGAGCTAACTGTTTTAATGACATTCAGACTTCAATCAATAACGGAGCAGCATCTCCTCATCCGGAAACAACAACACAGGAAATGTGTACCGTGAAAAAACGTCCGACCGGAACTCTAATAACTAAAGTTCCTTGGGTGAATAATGTAAACTCACTACACCGCTATGTTTTAGCCGTTTCATGGCGAGTTTACTGACAGATATAAGTAAGAACTTTACACTACTTTATATTAGAAATGGCAACAGAGGAGGATGAACGTCCCATAACAAGAAGATAGAGAAAAAGCGGAAGATTATTGACTACGATGTCGGCACAGACTACAAAGGCGGATGCGCGCAATTTTTCAGGATTTATGTAGATCCCAAATACAGATCAGCAGGTACCAGAAGGTAAGAAAAGTTACTTTTGCATAACATTGCGAAACAAAACGCCAGATAATATGTCTTACCTTATACACACACACCCCATAATAATACTTGTATGTTTAATGCGCCGACAATGCACCAAGCGCAGCGGCTTTATAGCTTACCAAAGTCGTATTCAAACATTTTGATGGATTTTTGAGTGCTGTGTGTAATGTTCTATATTTTCAATGGAACATATAAAATGTTGGTGTTGTTTACTTGAGTCATATTGCCATTATACCTCTTTCCACATATCTTTTATGTTTGACTGCCATCTACTGGTACACCATGTACCAAATAAAATTGCTTCGAGGTCGGCAAACAAAAAAGGATTTTAAGTGTGCCTTATAGTCCGGAAAATATGGTAAGAAAAAGATTAATTTTATTCTGTTGATTTTGTTATTTTGCACAAAAAATATTATTGAACAATTTGTTTGCCGTATTATTCCAAATACCTGTGCCTGTTTAAATTCAGGTTGGAGTCAAATAGTATAATAAAGTATGTGTGTTTAGATTATCAGGTCATATAATCCACAAAGGTTGAATGGATGCAACTGGACTCTTCTAAAGCGTCTTCAACAAACAAGAATAATCCAGTTGCTTCCTTTCAAGCTTTGTGGATATTTTCCATCTCCTTTCACACAAATAAAAATGGCAAAAAAAATCAGCCCCGCAAGGTGTCCCTTATTTTGCCAACTCTAAGTAGTGTGTGTGTATGTGTGTGTGTGTGTGTGTGTGTGTGTGTGTGTGTGTGTGTGTGTGTGTGTGTGTGTGTGTGTGTGTGTGTGTGTGTGTGTGTGTGTGTGTGTGTGTGTGTATTACAAAACTCAAAACCAGAGAAGTTGGAACATTGTGTAATTCGTAAATAAAAACAGAATCAAATGATTTGCAAATCCTTTACAATTTATATTCAATTGAATAGACTGCAAAGTCTTTTTTTTTTTTTTTGCAAATAATCATTAACTTATAATTTAATGGCAGCAACACGTTGCAAAAAAGTTGGTATTTTGGTTGGTATTATTTGTGGTATTTTAGGCTTCATATTTCGCCACACATTTTCTATTATGTTAGATCCACTATGGACTGGACCCTCACAATATTATGCTAGATCCACTCGACGTCGATTGCACCGGTCGCCCTGCGGGGGGTCCCCACATCTGCGGTCCTCTCCAAGGTTTCTCATTGTCCCATTGGGTTGAGTTTTTCCTTGCCCTGATGTGGGTTCTGAACCGAGGATGTCGTTGTGGCTTGTGCAGCCCTTTGAGACATTTGTGATTTAGGGCTGTATAAATAAACATTGATTGATTGATTGTTTTTCAATGGGAGACGGATCTGGCCTGCAGGCAGGCCAGTCTAGTATCCGCACTCTTTCACTACGAAGCCACGCTGTTGTAACACGTGGCTTGGCATTGTCTTGCTGAAATAAGCAGGGGCGCCCATGATAACGTTGCTTGGATGGCAACATATGTTGCTCCAAAACCTGTATGTACCTTTCAGCATTAATGGTGCCTTCACAGATGTGTAAGTTACCCATGTCTTGGGCACTAATACACCCCCATACCATCACAGATGCTGGCTTTTCAACTATAACAGTCTGGATGGTTCTTTTCCTCTTTGTTCCGAAGGACACAATGTCCACAGTTTCCAAAAACAATTTGAAATTTGGACTCGTCAGACCACAGAACACTTTTACACGTTGCATCAGTCCATTTTAGATGAGCTCGGGCCAAGCGAAGCCGGCGACGTTTCTGGGTGTTGTTGATAAATGGCTTTGGCTTTACATAGTAGAGTTTTAACTTGCACTTACAGATGTAGCGACGAACTGTAGTTACTGCCAGTGGTTTTCTGAAGTGTTCCTGAGCCCATGTGATGATATCCTTTACACACTGACGTCGGTTTTTGATGCAGTACCGCCTGAGGGATCGAAGGTCCGTAATATCATCGCTTACGTGCAGTGATTTTTCCAGGATCTCTGAACCATTTGATGATATTACGGACCGTAGATGGTGAAATCCCTAAATTCCTTGCAATAGCTGGTTGAGAAATCTTGTTCTTAAACCGTTGGACAATTTGCTCACGCATTTGTTCACAAGTGTTGACCCTCGCCCCATCCTTGTTTGTGAATGACTGAGCATTTCATGGAAGCTGCTTGTATACACAATCATGGCACCCACCTGTTCCCAATTAGCCTGTTCACCTATGGGATGTTCCAAATAAGTGTTTGATGAGCATTCCTCAACTGTCGGAGTCTTTTTTGCCACTTGTGCCAGCTTTTTTGAAACATGTTGCAGGCATCAAATCCAAATGAGCTAATATTTGCAAAAAACAACGAAGTTTTCCAATTCGTACATTAAATATCTTGTCTTTGCAGTCTATTCATTTGAATATAGTTTCAAAAGGATTTGCAAATCATTTCATTTTGTTTTTATTTACCATTTACACAACGTGACAACTTCACTGGTTTTGGGTTTTGTACATGTTATTCTGCTGTGTGATGTTGCCTCATTCTATTTGATATCCAGTTCATTTTAGTGTGGTGCTGGTTGTTGCTTTCACGAATAAAAACATGATTTCCTGCATTGCACTTGCTGTGCTTCTGACACTGTCATGTTGACATAAAACACATCAAAAGTAACGTGCCACGTTACATCAAACGTATCGCTAACGGTGTTGCAAAGTACGTAAAAGTGAATACCGTATTTTTCGGACTGTAAGTCGCAGTTTTTTTCATAGTTTGGCCGGGGGTGCGACTTATACTCAGGAGCGACTTATGTGTGAAATTATTAATACATAACCGTAAAATATCAAATAATATTATTTAGCTCATTCACGTAAGAGACTAGACGTATAAGATTTCATGGGATTTAGCGATTAGGAGTGACAGATTGTTTGGTAAACGTATAGCATGTTCTATATGTTATAGTTATTTGAATGACTCTTACCATAATATGTTACGTTAACATACCAGGCACGTTCTCAGTTGGTTATTTATGCCTCATATAACGTACACTTATTCAGCCTGTTGTTCACTATTCTTTATTTATTTTAAATTGCCTTTCAAATGTCTATTCTTGGTGTTGGCTTTTATCAAATACATTTCCCCAAAAAATGCGACTTATACTCCAGTGCGACTTATACACTGTATGTTTTTTTCCTTCTTTATTATGCATTTTCGGCAGGTGCGACCTATAGTCTGGTGCGACTTATACTCCGAAAAATACGGTAATTAGATTAGTTGCCAGTAGTAAAAGTAACGCCATTATTTTATAACGGCGTTATACAATAACGCCGTTATTCCGAACACTGTCCAACAGTAGAAGGAGCGCACTTTAATCACAGGAAGGAATGCTTTTGTTCTTTAGTGGTGTGAAAAAAGAATGTGTCCGTCAACAAATGTTAACCATAGAATCATTCATAAACCGTATCGAATCTTATCAAATCGCTTGTTTTTTAAAATAGATTGTTTTTCAATCGTATCATAGCCCATGTAACAAGATGCGTATCAAATCGTCCGTCACAAAAATGTTTACCACCCTATAAGTTAGTATTTTGCAATTATTAGCAAGTGATAAGTTGTGATACGTTTGCGCTGACGTTGCTGGTTTAAATAAAGTTTAGGCCTAGTGAGTAGTGTACTATTAATTTTAGTAAACTACACTGACATGTTTATTTCTTATCAATTACACAAATGTTGAAGGGACAAAATGAATTTGATGAATCTGTGCTCTCAGTGTAAAATGTGTATAATTTCAATAATAATAATAATAATTACCATTCAATCAATTGACATCATTGACAAACCTGCACGTGTTACAACTGAGTATTGTGTTTTGTGAATAAAAAGTATGTTTGTGTTCTGACCATGACAATACACACAATGTGTATCTTTGTTCAGAGTTGATTTGTTGTTGGACACTACTTTCAATCGCACAATATGTCAACTGATAGCTGCACACTTATCTCATAAGTGCTGAATGGAAAACCATAATCAGCTGAAGAAGATTAAAGATGGTCAATGGTCAATAACAGAGCGAGATAATTATTTATCACACAACCTATTGATGTTGGATTATTACATTGTACATTGTGAAATCATATATCTGTTTATTCAGATAGATCTTAACAACTGTATTTAGTACATAAGGCTCTATTTGAGATTCAACCCACGTCCAATCAATGTCAATATTAAACATTTGATTAGTTATCAAGACAATCATTATTATTACATAACTTCATAAAACTACTGTAGTTATGCGTACTACTTTCAATTCTATGGTTTTCGTATAAATTTTTCTAATCTAGAAGTTTGTGGCTTTTTTTAAATTAAAAAGCATGTTTAATTCATTTCAAAGGGGAATATTGATTTGAGGTGTGAATATTTATATATAGTCCAAGAACTAATTAAACTTGTACGTCGAGGCAGTACTGCCCCCCTCAGCTCAGGGAGTGGGGTCTGCTTTGACCTCCCGTTTGACTCGGGTTACAATAGCAACGCATCCTTTTCTGATCCACAGTCCACTGAGTTTGGTGTTTTTAAAGACCTCAGAACACCATCTTCTTATTGTTGGTGTGTGTGTGTGTGTGTGTGTGTGTGTGTGTGTGTGTGTGTGTGTGTGTGTGTGTGTGTGTGTGTGTGTGTGTGTGTGTGTGTGTGTGTGTGTGTGTGTGCATGCACATGTACTTTAAAACTGACCACGGGCCTACCCTATGATGTAATACTTATATTATAGTTTGCGTTCAGAAATATGGTGGGAAAAATCTAAATATTAATTGTACTGTATACATTGCATGCAAATATGTAGCTAATATAAGAGTGACCTATATGCGGCCCAGGGACCATCGTTGGTTTATTGGTCCTCTGAAAATGTAATTAATTAATTACAAATATGATACTTTTTGTCACTCTTAAGACAAAAGCTGAAATTAATAAAAAGTTTAGCATACATTTATGTACTTTGAATTGGTTTTAGCGTGATAAAAAATAAATATGTATAGACATACTGTATGTATGTCTATACATATGTAAGCGTGTATATATTGACGGAGATATATGTATATCTACATATATGCATATTTAAGAGTTATTTCTTTCTATAGTCATATTTGTAATAGCTATTGGTTACCAGTTGTACTCTTTCTATTTTTTCTCCATCTCGTGTCCGATGGTACACTGTAAGTTACCTTGAGCTCGGAATGCAGGGAGTAGCAATACTCATTTTTGTTACCTCATCCTGTCTCAAGTAGAATAATAGACATGTGTATTCGCTCTGATGGGTGGGGGCTATTGGCATATTGAAGAAGACAGCACTTCCGTAATGTTTTCAGATCAACTTGGCTACGCAATTGAATGTGTTGTTCTAGGTTGGTCTCTTTCCAAAGCTTTGGGAATGAATTACAAAATACCTATTCTGTTCTGGTGATCATTCAAACTCAGCTTATATGTCATCAAAAGAACTTGGGATTGACCAGTAACTTAAATTCCCTTGGAGGAACATCTGGTCCAGCGCAACAATTTATATATATACTTTATATATACTGTATATATATGTGTGTGTGTGAATATATACACACACACACACACATATATATATATATATATATATATATATATATATATATATATATATATATATATATATATATATAGATATATATATAATTTTTCATTATTGATAAGTGAACCCCAGACAGACTATTTTTACAAGTTTTTATTACTGTGACTGGACAATTAGTTTGCTTTAATGAAATGTTTTTTTCAAACATTATGCCTTTTAAAAAGCTCAAAACAAAAACAAAAAAACGCGCTTTTACAAAAATTACATCTATTGCGTTGATGTTTTGCCAGTTTTTGTATTTTATAGAAATACAGAAATTGTATTCCTGCTGTAGGAGCACTTGCATTCAGAAGAGAGGCGCTATGATTCCATTTTTAGATCCTGTTTTCACACATTAATAACACAAAATGTGGATTGTTACGATCATGATTTGATTGTCAAAGATGTTTGGTAATGTAATCTGTATGTCCATCCATCCATCGGGGTCGCGGGGGTGCTGGAGCCTATCTCAAGTGCATTCGGGCGGAAGGCGGTGTACACCCTGGACAAGTCGCCACCTCATCGCAGGGCCAACACAGATAGACAGACAACATTCACACTCACATTCACACACGAGGGTCAATTTAGTGTTGCCAATCAACCTATATATTTATAAATATATATATATGTATATATATATATATATATATACTACCGTTCAAAAGTTTGGGGTCACCCAAACAATTTTGTGTTTTCCATGAAAAGTCACACTTATTCACCACCGTTGTCACCGTTATTCACCACCGTTGTGAAATGAATAGAAAATAGAGTCAAGACATTGACAAGGTTAGAAATAATGAATTGTATTTGAAATAAGATTTTTTTTACATCAAACTTTGTTTCCGTCAAAGAATCCTCCATTTGCAGCAATTACAGCATTGCAGACCTTTGGCATTCTAGCTGTTAATTTGTTGAGGTAATCTGGAGAAATTGCACCCCACGCTTCTAGAAGCAGCTCCCACAAGTTGGATTGGTTGGATGGTCACTTCTTGCGTACCATACGGCCAAGCTGCTCCCACAACAGCTCAGTGTGGTTCAGATCTGGTGACTGCGCTGGCCACTCCATTACCGATAGAATACCAGCTGCCTGCTTCTTCTCTCAATAGTTCTTGCACAATTTGGAGGTGTGTTTTGGGTCATTGTCCTGTTGTAGGATGAAATTGGCTCCAATCAAGCGCTGTCCACTGGGTATGGCATGGCGTTGCAAAATGGAGTGATAGCCTTCCTTATTCAGAATCCCTTTTACCCTGTATAAATCTCCCACCTTACCAGCACCAAAGCAACCCCAGACCATCACATTACCTCCACCATGCTTAACAGATGGCGTCAGGCATTCTTCCAGCATCTTTTCAGTTGTTCTGCGTCTCACAAACGTTCTTCTTTGTGATCCAAACACCTCAAACTTGGATTCATCCGTCCACAACACTTTTTTCCAGTCTTCCTCTGTCCAATGTCTGTGTTCTTTTGCCCATCTTAATCTTTTTCTTTTATTGGCCAGTCTCAGATATGGCTTTTTCTTTGCCACTCTGCCATGAAGCCCAGAATCCCGCAACCGCCTCTTCACTGTAGATGTTGACACTGGTGTTTTGCGGGTACTATTTAATGAAGATGCCAGTTGGGGACCTGTGAGGCGTCTGTTTCTCAAACTAGAGACTCTAATGTACTTATCTTCTTGCTCAGTTGTGCAACGCGGCCTCCCACTTCTTTTTCTACTCTGGTTAGAGCCTGTTTGTGCTGTCCTCTGAAGGGAGTAGTACACACCGTTGTAGGAAATCTTCAATTTCTTAGCAATTTCTCGCATGGAATAGCCTTCATTTCTAAGAACAAGAATAGACTGTTGAGTTTCAGATGAAAGTTCTCTTTTTCTGGCCATTTTGAGCGTTTAATTGACCCCACAAATGTGATGCTCCAGAAACTCAATCTGCTCAAAGGAAGGTCAGTTTTGTAGCTTCTGTAACGAGCTAAACTGTTTTCAGATGTGTGAACATGATTGCACAAGGGTTTTCTAATCATCAATTAGCCTTCTGAGCCAATGAGCAAACACATTGTACCATTAGAACACTGGAGTGATAGTTGCTGGAAATGGGCCTCTATACACCTATGTAGATATTGCACCAAAAACCAGACATTTGCAGCTAGAATAGTCATTTACCACATTAGCAATGTATAGAGTGTATTTCTTTAAAGTTAAGACTAGTTTAAAGTTATCTTCATTGAAAAGTACAGTGCTTCTCCTTAAAAAATAAGGACATTTCAATGTGACCCCAAACTTTTGAACGGTAGTATATATATATATATATATATATATATATATATATATATATATATATATATATGAATGAAACTGTTGCCTTGCCATTGCCCAGGCGGTATCTCCTTCAAGCTCGGATTCTCTCCCAGAGACCTGGGAGCCTAAGGGTTCTGCACAGGATCTTATCTGTTCCCAGTATTATGCTCCTCTGGACAGAGATGTCAGATGTTGTTCCTGGTATCTGCTGGAATCATTAACCCAGCATGGGGGTACCAGCCCCCAGTGCATCGATCATTTCTGGCACTACTGTTGTTTTCACACCCGATGTTGTTTTTCGCTCTTCCTTCAGTTCTTGGTGTTTCTCAAGCTTTTCGTGTTCCTCGGTCTGGATGTTGCCATCTTCGGATGTTTATTCACCACCATTATGTCAGACTGCTTGGCCATCACCACAGTCAATCTGGATCTAGAAGTCCCACAGGATCTTGTTATAATTGTTCTCAAGTGCCTTGATTCTGGGACCTCCAGTCCATATTTGGTACAAATGTTCTGGTACACTATGCCTGCTACCTGGTAATGATGTTCCATTATTATTATTATTATTATTATTATTATTATCAGAGTAGACCTTAGCTGGGTTGTTGGAGAAGATCATGTTTATTCTCCTGGCATCTACTTCTCTTGTGTAACTCTTAAGGTGGGTAGCTAAGGCTCTAAGACTTTGCTTAGCAGTCTCAACTGCCTCAGCTGTGGACATTGCTGTACTTCTTGGGCAGATTATTGTTGGCGTTTACACCTTTGCTCAGCTCTGCAAAGCCTTTGCTTGAATCAGAGGATGTTGCATTCTTTAAGGACTTCATGATATTCTCTCTTAGGTCAATTGAGCTTGTGCTTAGCTGTTCTACAAAACCCAAAACCAGTGAAGTTGGCACGTTGTGTAATTCGTAAATAAAAACAGAATTCAATGATTTGCAAATCCTTTTCAACTTATATTCAATTGAATAGACTGCACAGACAAGATGTTTAATGTTCGAACTGAGAATTTTTTATTTTTTTTGCAAATAATCATTAACTTAGAATTTAATGGCAGCAACACATTGCAAAAAAGTTTCCACAGGGGCATTTTTACCACTGTGTTACATGGCCTTTCCTTTTAACAACACTC
The DNA here is from genome assembly GCF_033978685.3 of Nerophis lumbriciformis. Classification (NCBI taxonomy): domain Eukaryota; kingdom Metazoa; phylum Chordata; class Actinopteri; order Syngnathiformes; family Syngnathidae; genus Nerophis; species Nerophis lumbriciformis. The sequence goes on along the minus strand of NC_084550.2, from coordinate 48,000,111 downwards.
AGTAAACACTTGGGAACTGAGGTGACCAATTTTTGAAGCTTTTCAGGTGCAATTATTTCCCATTCTTGCTTGATGTACAGCTGAAGTTGTTCAACAGTCCGGGGTCTCTGTTGTCGTATTTTAGGCTTCATATTGCGCCACACATTTTCAATGGGAGACAGGTCTGGACTACAGGCAGGCCAGTCTAGTACCCGCACTATTTTACTACGAAGCCACGCTGTTGTAACACGTGCAGAATGTGGTATGGCATTGTCTTGCTGAAATAAGCAGGGGCGTGAAAACGACGTTGCTTGGATGGCAACATATGTTGCTCCAAACTCTGTATGTACCTTTCAGCATTAATGGTGCCTTCACAGATGTGTAAGTTAGCCCATGCCTTGGGCATTAATACACCCCCATACCATCACAGATGCTGGCTTTTGAACTTTGCGCCTATAACAGTCCGGATGGTCTTTTCCTCTTCGGTCCGGAGGACACAACGTCCACAATTTCCAAAAACTATTTGAAATGTGGACTCGTCAGACCACAGAACACTTTTCCACTTTGCATCAGTCCAGCTTGGATGAACTCGGGCCCAGCTAAGCCGACAACGTTTCTGGGTGTTGTTGATAAATGGCTTTCACTTTGCATTAGAGTTTTAACTTGCACTTACAGATGTAGCGACATACTGTAGTTACTAACAGTGGTTTTGTGAAGTGTTCCTGAGCCCATGTGGCGATATCCTTTACACACTGATGCCGGTTTTTGATACAGTCAGAGGGATCGAAGGTCACAAGTATTCAATGTTGTTTTTTGGCCTTACGTGCAGTGATTTCTCCAGATTCTCTGAACCTTTTGATGGTATTACGAACCGTAGATGGTGAAATCCCAAAATTCCTTGCAATAGCTCGTTGACAAATGTTTTTCTTAAACTGTTCGACAATTTGCTCATGCATTTGTTGACAAAGTGATGACCCTCGCCCCATCCTTGTTTGTGAATGACTGAGCATTTCATGGATGCTGCTTTTATACCCAATCATGGCACCCACCTGTTCCCAATTAACCTGTTCACCTGTGTAATGTTCCAAATAAGTGTTTTATGAGCATTCCTCAACTTTCATAGTCTTTTTTGCCACTTGTGCCAGCTTTTTTGAAACATGTTGCAGGCGTCAAATTCCAAATGCAAAAAATAACAAAATTTACCAGTTCGAACATTAAGTATCTTGTCTTTGCAGGCTATTCAATTGAATATAAGTTGAAAAGGCTTTGAAAATCGTTGTATTCTGTTTTCATTTATGATTTACACAACCTGCCAACTTCACTGGTTTTGGGTTTTGTATTTGTGGGTCTTGGTACCCATATTCAATGTTTGGCGTTGGTGGCGACTTCTTGAAGATTTTTAACACCAAACCAGTAGTTTCTTCTTAGTCGATGTGGTTGTGGTTTTTCAAAGCATCCATTTTTCCCAGGTTCTCTGCATGGGATCACTGCCAGAGTAGCACTCCATCAAGTCCATAAATGTCTTATTCTTGTTCCAGTAGCCAATTTCTTGCCAGTCTTTTGGATCCCTAACACCTGACGCAGACCTATATATATATACCCTGCGATGAGGTGGCGACTTGTCCAGGGTGTACCCCGCCTTCCGCCCGATTGTAGCTGAGATAGGCTCCAGTGCCCCCCGCGACCCCAAAAGGGAATAAGCGGTAGAAAATGGATGGATGGATGGATATATATATATATGTATATATATATATGTATATATATGTATATATATATGTATATATATATATGTATGTGTGGGAAAAGAATCACAAGACTATTTCATCTCTACAGGCCTGTTTCATGAGGGGGGGTTCCCTCAATCATCAGGAGATTTTAATGGGAGCATTCACATACCATGGTTTATATAGGGCACAGAGTGGGTGGGTACAGGCTGGCGTAGGGGCGTGGTGATTGGCTCATGTGTTACCTAGGAGGTGTTTCCGTCTGTGGCGGCATGCTGTTACAATTTCGCTGCGCTTGTTGAGGGATGACAGGTCTGGACGGTAAATGATAAACATTTTCTCTTTCAAGCATAGGTTGCATCTTTTATTACCACTATTGTAAGGTGTGCTGGATGCAAGAATTTGCCATGTTATTGAATATTCAACATTATTGTCTTTGAGGTCCCAAATGTGTTTGCTGAGTTCAGTGGTATTCCGCAGGTTTTGGTTCCTGAAAGAAGCCTTGTGATTGTTCCATCTGGTTTTGAACTCCCCCTCGGTTAATCCTACATATGTGTCGGATGTGTTAATGTCCTTGCGTGTTACCTTAGATTGGTAGACAACTGATGTTTGTAAGCACCCCCCGTTGAGAGGGCAATCAGGTTTCTTTCGACAGTTGCAGTCTTTGTTGGTTTTGGAGTCGCTCTGTCTGGGGGCCGACGGCTCATTTGCAATTGTTTTGTTGTGGTTTGAGATAATTTGTCGTATATTGTTCATACAGCTGTAGCTCAATTTAATGTTGTTCTTGTTGAATACTTTTCTTAGGGTGTTGTCTTTGGGAAAGTGTTTGTCAATCAGATTGAGGAATTTGTGTCCAATGTTAGTTGAGACGTTTTTGCTGTATGGGGGGTTGTACCAGATGATGTCGTTTCGTTTTCTGTTCTTTTTTGGCTGGTTTCCTGGCGTGGGTTCATAGGTGAGGGTGAAATTGTATCCGCTTTCATCAAGGGCTTTTTGGTACGGGGGGGTTGCTTGGTCAAATTCAGCTTTGCTAGATGACAGCATCGATAGCCTTTTATTAATTCCGGTAGGTATTCTTTTCGTGGTGGTGGGTGGGTGGTTGCTGTCATGGTGCACGTATTGGAGTGTTGTGTTGGGTTTCGTGAATGGTTGGTAGCTGTTATTTCTCAGGTTGAAAGTGACGTCAAGGAAGTTGACGGTTTGCTTGTTGGCTTCAATCGTGATCCGTAGGCCGTTCTCTTTGAAAATTTGGCATATGCGCTTCTTGGTATTCTCGCTGCTCCTTGGCGAGGCGCGACACACTGCCAGTCCGTCATCACGGTAAAAACCAAGGTTCAGATTGAGGCTAGCGAGCTGGGAGAGGAGGAAACTCCCAACGAGTTCACACGTTTCTGCTCCGTCAAAACTTCCCATTGTTCTTTTTTTGCCATGGTGTACTGTTGTGGATGAGAATGGAGTTTTTTGCGTAGATGATGATGTTTCTTTCGTTGCCTGTGATTGAGTCGTAGCCTGAGGCGAAGTCTAGTGCTTGAGTTAGTAGGTCTTGCGTGATGGAAGGGTAAAATTCTTCGATATCAAAGGAGATAAAGTTGTGCTGTTGTTTGTCTTGGATGTTGTTGAACCATTTGATTACTGCTGCTGTATTTCTCCATTGATTGAGTGGTGTTTTGTCCTTGATTTTTGTGTTGACTCTGTCCAGGATTATTTTGCTGATTTTTCCTATTTCAGATTTAGTTGGGTTTATTAGTCGGCATGTTGGGTTATTTGCGAAGTTGGGTTTGTGGTCCTTCAATGTGATGAAGGCTTCCTTGTTGGCTGTGGCGTCCACCCTGTCCTCAATGTCCAGTTCAGCCGCGATCCTTTTATTTTCCAGGTGGATGTTCTGTAAGGTGTTGGGTTGTGCTTTTTTGTATGATTTGGTGATGCTTCTGTCCAGTAAGGTGTGATGTTCTGGTATGTCCATTCTGTAGAAGTTTGTGGTTTTATCGGCAGCTATGATGAGGTTGTTTACTTTCTTGATGCGTTCCTTGTCATTTTTCAGCTTGGTGAGGAGTGGGTTGCGGATTGGCTTGAATTTGACTGATTGTATCATTTTGAGCATGTCGTTCTCAAAATCCTTTACTTCCTCAACTGTGGGTGGGTTCTTGGTAGATTTGAATCCGTAAGTTTTCTTTTGCGTTCCTTTTGTTTCAGGGTGGAGGAAAAAATGTGCTTTCCACCGCATCCTTCTTAGGAAGTGTTCCGTCTTTTCTATGAGCCTTAGTTTGTAGTCATTCTGCGCGGGTATGGGAATGTTCTTCGTGGAGTAGTCGATGTTGAATTTTTCCATTTCTGATCGTCGTACAGTGCTCAACAAATGTCAATTTGGAGCGGAGTATATGTCTTAATAAGGTTATCCAAAAAATAGTGCTCGATACCATAGTAGAGCGCAATATATGTATGTGTGGGGAAATAATCACAAGACTATTTCATCTCTACAGGCCTGTTTCATGAGGGGGGGTTCCCTCAATCATCAGGAGATTTTAATGGGAGCATTCACATACCATGGTTTATATAGGGCACAGAGTGGGTGGGTACAGGCTGGCGTATATGATATCGAAGAATTTTACCCTTCCATCACGCAAGACCTACTGACTCAAGCACTAGACTTCGCCTCAGGCTACGACTCAATCACAGGCAATGAAAGAAACATCATCATCCACGCAAAAAACTCCATTCTCATCCACAACAGTACACCATGGCAAAAAAAGAACAATGCAACATTTGACGTCACTATGGGAAGTTTTGACGGAGCAGAAACGTGTGAACTCGTTGGGAGTTTCCTCCTCTCCCAGCTCGCTAGCCTCAATCTGAACCTTGGTATTTACCGTGATGACGGACTGGCAGTGTGTCGCGCCTCGCCAAGGACCAGCGAGAATACCAAGAAGCGCATATGCCAAATTTTCAAAGAGAACGGCCTACGGATCACGATTGAAGCCAACAAGCAAACCGTCAACTTCCTTGACGTCACTTTCAACCTGAGAAATAACAGCTACCAACCATTCACGAAACCCAACACAACACTCCAATACATGCACCATGACAGCAACCACCCACCCACCACCACGAAAAGAATACCTACTGGAATTAATAAAAGGCTATCGATGCTGTCATCTAGCAAAGCTGAATTTGACCAAGCAACCCCCCCGTACCAAAAAGCCCTTGATGAAAGCGGATACAATTTCACCCTCACCTATGAACCCACGCCAGGAAACCAGCCAAAAAAGAACAGAAAACGAAACGACATCATCTGGTACAACCCCCCATACAGCAAAAACGTCTCAACTAACATTGGACACAAATTCCTCAATCTGATTGACAAACACTTTCCCAAAGACAACACCCTAAGAAAAGTATTCAACAAGAACAACATTAAATTGAGCCACAGCTGTATGAACAATATACGACAAATTATCTCAAACCACAACAAAACAATTGCAAATGAGCCGTCGGCCCCCAGACAGAGCGACTCCAAAACCAACAAAGACTGCAACTGTCGAAAGAAACCTGATTGCCCTCTCAACGGGGGGTGCTTACAAACATCAGTTGTCTACCAATCTAAGGTAACACGCAAGGACATTAACACATCCGACACATATGTAGGATTAACCGAGGGGGAGTTCAAAACCAGATGGAACAATCACAAGGCTTCTTTCAGGAACCAAAACCTGCGGAATACCACAGAACTCAGCAAACACATTTGGGACCTCAAAGACAATAATGTTGAATATTCAATAACATGGCAAATTCTTGCATCCAGCACACCTTACAATAGTGGTAATAAAAGATGCAACCTATGCTTGAAAGAGAAACTGTTTATTATTTACCGTCCAGACCTGTCATCCCTCAACAAGCGCAGCGAAATTGTAACAGCATGCCGCCACAGACGGAAACACCTCCTAGGTAACACATGAGCCAATCACCACGCCCCTACGCCAGCCTGTACCCACCCACTCTGTGCCCTATATAAACCATGGTATGTGAATGCTCCCATTAAAATCTCCTGATGATTGAGGGAACCCCCCCTCATGAAACAGGCCTGTAGAGATGAAATAGTCTTGTGATTCTTTTCCCACACATACATATATTGCGCTCTACTATGGTATCGAGCACTATTTTTTGGATAACCTTATTAAGACATATATGTATATATATATGTATATATATGTATATATATATATATAAGTGTATATATATGTATATATATGTATATATATATATATATATATATATATATATATATGTATATATGTATATGTATATATATATATGTATATGTATATATATATGTATATATATGTATATGTATATATATGTGTATATATGTATATATACAGTATATATGTATATATATATGTATATATATATATATGTATATGTATATATGTATATGTATATATATATATATATATATATATATATATATATATATATATATATATATATATATATATATGTATATATATATATATATATATATATATATACTTTTTTTTCTCGCATCTCTAAATCTACTTTTTCATGCCGTGTAAGACAAAATAAACCTTTGAAGGCCTTTTGCACAAAAAGTCACAATTTTCATTATATATATATATATATATATATATATATATATATATATGTATATATATATATATATATATATATATATATATATATATATATATATATATATACACACACACACATATATATACCCACACATATATATGGGACAGTTCCTAAATGATACTAAATGACATTTGTAACTTTGTTTGTGCAAAAAGCCTTCAAAGGATGTTTTTTTTCCATACACGGTATGAAAAATGTAATTAAGAGATTTGAGAGAAAAAAAATGTATCCGAAAACTTTTTATGCCCTTTGAAAAATGAAGGACTTATATGTCCCGTTTGGCTTTGGGGTATTGTTGAATAACTACCAGCATATTGCACACTTGTAACAATTTTGCATTTACATTATAAAAACATGTATAATTGAGTAGCACTACAAAAATGAGCGCCAAAATACAGCAAAAATGTGCTGTAAGGACAAAAAAGTTGTCACATGAAGGTTAAAACATGCTTGTGCTTGCCTCTGTTCTTTTGTGTGAAATATAATCTTGTAAAGTTATTGTAAAAAAAAAAAAAAAAAATAAGTGAAATGAGCAGAAACAACCTTTGAGGACTGTAATGAATCAAACTATGATCAACAGAACACCGTGATTATGTAACAACACAACAACCATGTTCTCTTGCGAAGTGCATAAAAAGGTCTCGTCGATGATTGTCCACGTGCACTTCAAAGGTCTCCTTATCAAAGCATGTCTTAATATTAATACCTTTTACAACCCTGAAGCTAATAAACGGCTGGCAAAACTCCCTCCACGGACTGAATAAAAGGCTCCACCGTGCTGCTGTTGTTTGGGTCTTTCCAAGGTGAGTTTCTCACAGACTTACTTTGCAAAAGTTGCTCTAAGTAGGATTATTCTTCTCGCAAGACATGCTTTCCATCTGTTGCATAAATCATGTGGTTCTTTGACAGTTATCCGGTGTGTGGTTCTGTTCGATCAAGATGACCAGGTTGACGATACTTGCAGGTAGTACATATCTGTACTAAGTTGTATCGTACTGTACTTGTGGCGTACTTGACGTGTTTTTTTCTGCTTCTATCAGGCTTGTGTCTGGTGATATGCCAGCTGGGTAAGTTGTTATATTTTCAAATCAACACCTTTTCATTTTGCGCCCTCATCATTAGAAACATTTGACATTTAAACCGATACGATATCAATTCCGACACTTGCTCCCCCGTATTCCACAATACCAATTTTCGCTACTTTTGTGTGTTCATGTGTCAATAATTGTTAATTGTTTAATAATACAATCTCATGTTTTTGATGTAACTTTAAACAGTGAGATAATGTTAACTATGCTGTCCAGTTTGTTTGTATTCTTACACTTCTGAGTCTCATTTGCAGGTATTATATAGTAGACCATGGGTCGGCAACCCAAAATGTTAAAAGAGCCATATTGGACCAAAAATACAAAAAATTATCTGTCTGGAGCCGCGAAAAATTAAAAGCATTATATGAGTGTTATAATGAAGGCAACACATGATGTAAATGTCTATATTAGGTATAATAGCCTACTATCAAAGGCTGACGCAAATCTTCGTTGACAGAAATGTTGTATTTTAATTTTTATTCTACACATTTTTGCAACATTGGAAATCATTAGTAAAATGGAGGCTTCTCACAGGATGAGATAACTTCTGGAAATTACTGGCTCAGAATGGCCAAAGGTATAGATGTGTGTGTCCAAGTTAAAGGAAACGGCAGGCTGTCTTCTAATGGATTTATTACAATCTTTGCAAGCTGGGTAACGTTTGCTGTGGTCTGGAACAACATGGCACACAAACAACTATGAGAAATGCAGCCAATCTTACATACAGCTAATATGTCATGTGACATTCAAATATAAAGGACATAAGTAAAGGAAATTAAATGAGCTCAAATATACCTACAAACAGGGCATATTGATACAATATGTACATACAGCTAGATGGATTGACCAAATATGCCTGATAAGCACTCCAGCAAATCAATAAAACTCACCTTTGTGCATTCACGCACAGCATAAAACGTTTGGTGGACAAAATGAGACAAAGGAGTGGCATGAAACACTTCTCTCTGTGGCAGCATCGGAGAAATTTGTACATGTAAACAAACTACGATGAGTTCAAGGATCGCTAAAATTAGTAGGACAAAACGGTGCTTGCCAAATACTCTCATCAGTGAAGCATGTATAACATAAACAGTGGGATTTATAACAATTAGGAAGGTTTGTGTCATGTTTAGTCTCCTACAGAAAATATATTAAAACAAAAAATATGTTTTTTCCTTCATCTTTTTCCATTTTTACACATCTCTGAAAGAGGTCCAGGGAGCCACTAGGGCAGCGTCATGCAGCTCTAGAGCCGCGGGTTGCTGACCCCTGTAATAGACTTTACATGCAGCTGCAATTCCAAGACATCAGATTGCAGTAGTGGTAAAGTGAAACCTTGATTTCGGAACTTAATTAGTTCTTGAACAGGGTTCGTGAATAGAAATGTTTGTATATTGAAGCAAATTTCTCCACAAAAAATAATGTGATTATTAATAACGGGTTCCAACCTTGACAAATAATACAAAAGTCAAAAAAACAACAACAGAACTGTCCTCCTCCTAAGCAGCCGCCCTGCTGACACACACACTCACAGTTTGAAATCACAAAGCTCCTTTACTTTAACAACCAGGTCGCTATAATGATTAGGACTAACAAATAGATCCACTTTACTTCTTAGGGCAGTGTGCCAGTCTTTTGTTGAGTCCTACATAGTGTCTATACTGTAAATATTGTACTTATTATACACCAGCTGTTTGATTGTAACGCCCTTAGTTGTAGTTTTTTTGACCAAATTTGGAGTTGTTGTAATTACCACGTAGAGCCGCTAATGCTAATCTGTGACATGAATACGGCTTAGCCAATTCAAAAATTAGCATCGCCCTTTTGGAATGAGGAGCTTTGCTTTTGAGCGCTTACTACCGGGCATGCTAGCCTTGTTAGCATGGAAAATTGTAGCATTACCTACAGGCAGCCCGCTACGAATATGCCTGTTTGCCCGCCAGGTGCTTTACTCAGCAACTGACGCGACGTCACATGCAACAAAGATTTCGAAATGTGTTACCGTTTGATTTTAAGTGAATCGATACATAGTAGTACTGACGGAATTCGGTGGATACCGGTATTTATACAAGTATGGAATTTGCCGGAATTCAGAGTCATGACTGTTTCTCTTCCTCTGACGTAGGATCGGCCACCCAGATGATATGCTACTTCACGAACTGGTCCCAGTATAGACCTGGCGAGGGGAAGTACATGCCACAAGATGTGGACCCCTTCCTGTGCACCACCCTGATCTACGCCTTCTCTATCATCAACCATAACAACGAGTTGGTTATGTATGAGTGGAATGATGACGTGCTGTACCAGTCCTTCAATGGCTTGAAAACTAAGTAAGTGGCCAGGCGGAGGCACTCAAACCACAGCACGTGATGGGCAAATAAAACTGTGTGTTTAAACTGTGATCGTGATGATTGATCATGCTTTGATTTCCAGGAACCCTCATCTGAAGACTCTTCTGGCTGTTGGTGGATGGAACTTTGGTTCACAGCAGTGAGTCACATTTCAACCATGAACGATTTTATTCATATCGTCGCAACACAATACATGTTTCCATATTGTGTAGATCTAGAACATGGACATTCAACTAAATAGTTTTGGGGACCACATTTCCAGAAAGCCAACGACCGAGGTCCAGTGTAATTTTGTATATTCCGGATAACCTACGGTAGACATTTGATTTTTGTCTATTACCTGCTCTGTGGCCTTGCGGTTAGAGGGTCCACCCTGAGATCTGTAGGTCGAGAGTTCAAACCCCGGCCGAGTATTATCAAAGACTATAAAAATGGGACCCATTACCTCCCTGCTTGGCACTCAGCGTCAATGGTTGGAATTGGTGGTTAAATCACCAAAACGATTCCTGAGCGCTGCCACCGCTGCTTCTCAATGATCCCCTCACCTCCCAGAGAGTGGAACAAGGGGATGGGTCAAATGTGTGTGTGTTACTATCAATGGTACTTTAACTTTTAACTTTAATTTTGTCAGAGTTACAGGAGCGCTCTGATGCTTTTAAGGACCTTTTACAAAAAAATCTAGTCAAAGATCATCTTTATGACGACACTATAGTGTTTTTAAGAATCTCCTGCAAAAACGTGAGTCTCTCACAAATTCTTTTTTAAGTGAACTCGCAGGCTATCAGTTGAATAACACAAATGATGAAAAAGAGAGGGCCGAAAATGGAAACTTGAGGAACACCACTAATATGACGAAAGAAGTCGCAAGCTACAGCAAGACCTTAGTGACATAAATCACTATTACAAAAAATAACTGCCAAAAGGGGGGACTTCAAGGGGTGCCTTGAGGAACGCCTCAGTTATGTAATTCATCAGTTTAGACCCCATTGTTCTACGCTTGCTAGTGAAGTGTATTTCTGGTCTTGTCATCCTCGTCCGGACAGAAGGACGACACGGCAGTGCGGCTGGATCAAAAGAGACGTCGGAGACGCTTTACTGAGCCAAAAGTTGCTTTATTACAAGCGAGCGTCATTATTCAGGTCAAAAAATGAAGGACTCCTAACTTGGAGAAGCCAAACCATCAGTTTTATATTCCTCCTTTCAGTCTCTGTGTGTGTGTGTTAAGTCAGGAGAGCACATACTGACCATAAAAGGAGATGTTCGTGTGTAAGGGACTGGAAAACAACTGCTGTAAGCCATAACTTAAATGTTGGCGTTGAGCAAGACAGGTAGTCTCTTTTCAAGGATAAAGTTATCACTTTTGCATTCCGAAATCCCAATTAGGGCCTCTTTCCTACGAGAAGTGATCCAATCCACCTGCGAATATCAAACTAAGGGGCCTTATCTTATTATGTGCTCATACTAAAATACCACTATTTAATTAAACTTGGTGGTTTGCTTTCTCCAAAGTGAATATAAACATTCACCATATGTAGAACATAATATGAGTTAATTCACTTCACTAGCAAGGTTTGAATGTCAATGTAAGGATCGACCAATGTGTTTACAGCGATTCAAGTTCCTCTATACAACAGGAACACTCAAGTGTTTGCAGGAATTTGCTGCAAAAATGTTTGACTCCCAAGTTTCATTCCCAGGCTGGATTTAGCAATTGATTTAGCCTTGGTCTACAACATGGTCTGCAACCTTTTGCATCAAAAGAGCCATTTAGGCCTGTTTCCACCCAATCAAAACCCACTTGAAGCAACAAAACTATTTGAGCACTAAATTGTTAAGTACGGCTACATGTACAGTTTCCTTTCAAGATATAGTCATGTTTTGGTCCACGGTCAGGCCTGGAACCAAATAACAGCAATTAACGAGGGATTGCTCTACTGGTTTCTTTCTAGCTCCTCCTGACGAGCCAAAATGTGAAGTGGCAAAACCAGACACACAATGCTAACAACACAAAATGCAAACAACACAGCTAACTGTCCTCACAGTTCGGATAACATTTTCCATTTCTCTCTAGTTACACGTTGAAAAGAAATAACAGAAAGATGAAAGTACATTGCATTGCTAACATACAATGTACATTACAGAACATATTTAAATATCTATATATATATATATATATATATATATATATATATATATATATATATATATATATATATATATATATATATATATATATATATATATATATATATATATATATATATATATATATATATATATATATATATATATATATATATATATATATATATATATATATATATATATATATATATATATATATATATATATATATATATATATATATATAGTCGAGGCTTGTGGTTTATCCGTTAGACAGTGTTCAATACCGGGGGTAGAGCATAATAGACTTTCGCAGGTTTCCCTGCTCTTCAGGGGATTATTCAGGAAAAAACCCTGAAGAGCAGGGAAACCTGCGAAACAGGCTTGTAGGGATGAAATAGCCTCTGTGTTTTTTCCTGACCTAACGTGTATATATATATATATATATATATATATATATATATATAATTTTTTTTTTTTTTTTTTTTTTAAAGAAACCTTGAACAGAAGCCAGACTTAGTGCTGGTTCGAGTTAGTCGGTGGATCAACCGGTTGTACTTGTGTCCAGGTTCTCCATTGTGGTATCCAACCAGGCCAATCGTCAGAAGTTCATCCAGTCTTCCATCAAATTCCTGAGGACTCATGGTTTCGACGGTCTGGATCTGGACTGGGAGTACCCCGGAGCTCGCGGAAGCCCGCCAGAAGACAAGCACAGGTTCACTTTGCTCTGTCAGGTAGGCAACGATATGTCTTGATCATTAGTTTACTGCTGGTGTAGTGTTACCAGGTGTATATGTATGTACTACATACCATATATTTTCAACAGGGGAGGTCCCCACGTTCATGGGGTCCACAGGGTTACTGCAGGGGATTTTTAAGATGTTTTGAATGATTTTACTTTTTTTATATACAGTACAGACCAAAAGTTTGGACACACCTTCTCATTTCAATGTGTTTTCTTTATTTTCATGACTATGACTTGTAGATTGTCACTGTAGGCATCAAAACTATGACACCTGTAAAGAGAAAACCCTTTCAGATGACTACCTCTCATCGAGAGAATGCCAAGAGTGTGCAAAGCAGTAATCAGAGCAAAGGCTATTTTGAAGAAACTAGAATATAAAACATGGTTTCAGTTATTTCACCATTTTTTGTTAAGTACATAACTCCACGTGTTCATTCGTAGTTCCGATGCCTTCAGTGTGTTATATTCATGTTAGCATTTAAGATAGCTCGCGATTAACGCAGTAGTTGCCAGATGGCAATTCGAGATACAAGCTGCCAGCTAACTATTAGCAGCACTATACTGTATTATATGAATTTCTTAGTAATGCACAAAAACAAGGTACTTTCAGTTTAAAGTTAAAGTTTAATTCGAAACACAGTCTTATACAGGATACAGTATGTAAGTAGGGAAACCTGCTAAACAGGCTTGTAGGGATGAAATAGCCTATGTGTACACAGCTGCTGGAATAAAAAATTTCCTGAAGGAATCAAGAAAGTACTATTTATCTATCTATTTATCTAGGGGGTCCCTTTACATCTGTTCATCATGCTATATACAAATGTATACGGTATAATATGATCCGTGTTCCTACAGGAACTTGTTCAAGCCTATGCGGCTGAGGCCAAGGCCACGGGCAACACTCAACTGATGGTGACCGCTGCAGTGTCTGCTGGCAAGGGGACAATCGATGGAGGATACGAAATTGCTGAGATTGCCAAGTAAGAGCATGCTTGGATTGATTATTTCTTAATAAAGGAGTACCATAAATATATACTAGAGATGTCCTTATCCTGATCATGGAATCAGATCATGACCGATAGTAGCCTTATTTCAACTTACCGCAGTTGTGCTCCAGTGTTTACATGCTAAAGATTATACTAACGTGAAAGATTCCTTCACGAGGGATGCACATTTCCATAGTCCTTGTTACACACGTGCAGGAGTTGCATTCATTCCTGAAGGGACCATGTCTTGCCAGAACACCGGCTCCAAATTGAGAGCGAGCTGCAACGAACACGTCGTCTATCCACAGTGCGAAACCGCTTCTAAGATGTTAATCCTCACCACCGTGGCGGAGTATAAACTAAGTTTCTTCTAAGTAGTATTATCACTGGAGGACTCGAGGAAAAGGAATGGCTTAGCATGAAGACACAAGAAGCTAACTATTCTTTGTCTCGTTTTGATGATTAAAAATCATATTTTGGTGGTTATTGCTATTGTGTACAAACTCAGGGCTAGGAATAGGTACCAGATTCGGTACATTTTTGGTACTGACCGAATCCCGCCAGGCAGACTGGGCACAATTCACGTAAACTCCAAGGGTGCCATGTTAAGGTACCTGGGTCGCGCGTGACATCTCACCCGGGGCACTTTGGCACTTGGCAATCACTCCAGCAGCACTGAGAACTGACTCAGCCAAACTACCTCTATGTAATGTGGCAATTTTCTTCGCCAATAGAGAAATTGACTATCAACAAAACGCTCCAACGTAAGTTAAGTAAGGCTGCACTTTTCCACAAATGTGCTAGCTTGAAGCTAATATGACTTTGCTATTGACATGCTACTAATTAGCATGAGTAAGTTTACCTTTTTAATTTAACACCTTCAAATTTGTTGATTGGAACTACAACTAAGATGCACGTTACAGTCAAACAGCTGGTACGTAAAAAGTACAATACTTGTGGAGTATTACCACTTTGTAGGGCGCAGCAAAAGACAGTAAGGTTTGAAATTACCAACACACCATAAACTATACACTACTGCCATCTAATGTCTTGGACTTGCAATTGCAACATGGTGTCATAATTGCAAACGTGATAATGAAACAAGGTATAACAACTGGACAGTAGTTATCACTATCAGATCATGTTAAATGTTGCAATAAAAGTGAGTTTTTATTATCAAAAACTATTCATATTTATTAACACACACATAATTAACGGGAATCTCTACCGTATCGGTTCAAATGTAAACAGTACCCATCTCTACTCAAGGAGTAAGTCACAGGAAGGCTTTGAGAGTAGAACTGAAATGATTTAAATGGAAGCCAATAGTAGTTTTTGCTTAATCATTGTGTACTTTTGTCAAAAAGTTGTATGTAGCATTTAATGCCACAAATTTAATACACCATCTGATTGACGTAAATTCTAGCAGATTCTAAATTTAGAAAGATAAGCTTCATAAAAACATTGTTTACTTCAGTTGCTTCCTATAAAAGTTTTCCCTTCTATAATCTATTGTCAAAGTATCGGATAGACCAGGGGTCGGCAACCTAAAACGTTGAAAGAGCCATATTCGACCAATAATACAAAAAACTAATCTGTCTGGAGCTGCAAAAAATGAAAAGTCGTTTATAAGTCTTATAATGAAGGCAACACATGACGTAAGTGTCTATATTAACTATAATAGCCTACTATCAAAATGACTATGTGTCGCAGGCTGAAGCAAATCTTCGTTGACAGAAATGTTGAAATGTAATATTTATTCTACACATTTTTACCACATTAGAAACCATTAGTAAATCTGAGGCTACTCAGAAGGTGAGATAACTCCTGGAAATTACTGGCTTTTAATCGCCAAAAGTATAGATGTGTGTGTCCAAGTTAAAGGAAACGGCAGCCTGTCTTCTTCCAGTGGATTTATTACAATCTTTCCAAGCTGGGTAACGTTTGCTGTGGTCTGGAACAACATGACAAAACAAACAACTATCAGAAATGCAGCCAGTATTACACACAGATAATGTGTCATGAGACATTCAAAACTAAATTATATACAAAGAGGATAAAAGTAAAGGATATTAAATGAGCTCAAATATACCTACAAATGAGGCATAATGATGAAATATGTACATACAGCTAGCCTAAATAGCATGTTAGCATTGATTAGCTTGCAGTCATGCACTGACCAAATATGCCTGATTAGCACTCCAACAAGTCAATTACATCAACAAAGCTCACCTTTGTGCATTCACGCACAGTACAGTATAAAACGTTTGGTGGACAAAATGAGTCAAAGAAGGAGTGGAAGAGTTTACATGTAAACAAACTGTTGCGTCACAGTGCACACTATGGTGAGTTCAAGAACCGCCGAAATTAGTAGAACAAAACAATGTTCACCAAATACACTCATCAGTGAAGCATACACATAAACATATCAAACGGTGGGCTTTCTAACAATTGGGAAGGTTTGTGTCATGTTTGTCCTCAAACAAAAAACATACTAAACCAAAAAAAATATTTTTCTCCCATCTTTTTCCATTTTCAATCATTTTTTAAAAATGCTCCAGGGAGCCACTAGGGCGGCACTAAAGAGCCGCGGGTTGCTGACCCCCGGGATAGGGGGGTCGAAATTGGATAGGGATCATAGGCCAAAAACTTGATGGGGACAGCCCTACTATATCCTGTATACAGTTTTTATATACATGAAGTCATTGTTTTTCATTGATGATAGGGAACTGGACTTCATCAATGTCATGACCTACGACTTCCACGGAACTTGGGAGCGCTTCACAGGACATAACAGTCCTCTGTTCCGTGGTTCACAGGACTTTGGGGACCTCATTTACTTCAACACCGTAAGTAGGAGGAACACAACCCGTTTTCAAAATGTTTTTAAAACACTGTAAATCCCTCTTCAGGACTACGCTATGAAGTACTGGAGAGACAATGGCACGCCGGTGGAGAAGCTGAGGATGGGTTTTGCCACCTATGGTCGTACCTTCCGTCTGACATCAGCAGACACTGGTGTTGGAGCTCCAGCTAGTGGACCTGCAGCTGCTGGTCCATTCACACGAGAAGCTGGATTCTGGTCCTACTATGAGGTATTGTAGTTATAAACTAGTGATGGGAACTATTTTGGTATTTAAACAGCTAACATTGTGGTGTGTGGTTTAGATCTGCGGCTTTGTTAAAGGCACTCAACTTCAGTGGATCGACGACCAGAAGGTGCCCTATGCCACTAAAAACAACGAGTGGGTGGGATTTGACACCAAGGAAAGCTATGAGACCAAAGTACGTCGGCGTCAAGTGTGCACCCCAGGCCTGCTGTCGGGATACCTTGATTAAAAATGTCCTTCTGTTCCCACCAGGTCCGTTACCTGAAGGAGCAAAGGTTTGGCGGTGCTTTTGTGTGGGCCCTTGACTTGGATGACTTTGCTGGACGATTCTGTGGCGAGGGCAAACACCCTCTTCTGTCTCACCTTCGCAAACTTCTCAATATTGGTACGTTTTTCCAACTGTGAGGGAAGTCAAATGTGTCCTACTTGCAGACTGTACCTTAACGTGTATAACTTCTTCAACTGCCATTCAGAGCTGCCCCCACTTCCTCCGACCACGACCCCCAAGCCCGGCGCTAGCACCACCGCCCGTCCCACCACGGCCACCACAGTGACCACCCATGCCCCGGGATCCGGGTTCTGCAACGGCAAACCCGACGGCCTGTACCCCCACCCAGACGACAGGGCCAGCTTCTACATGTGTGCAGGTGGCATCACTCACGTGAGGCAGTGTGGATCTGGATCTGTCTACAGTGACGCCTGCAAGTGCTGCGTGTGGCCATGAGCAATAATTGGACAAACTTAAAGTAATATCCTGTATTAAACAGACTAAAATATCATCATGCATCCACTGTGTATCATTTCAGAGTATATTGTTAGACTAAATGAGCAGATGCCCATTTTCTGCAGCTGGATTCTATCCCAGCGGACTTTGACTGAGAGTACACCTTGGTCTCGTCACCAGCCAAACACATCACACATACACAAAAAAACATTTACAATTTTTTGTCAAAAAAACTAAATACTAACATGTCTTTATTATGCAATGAACACAAAATCTTTTCATTAAATATACTATATTTTATTAGGTATACTTTACAGTGAACATAATATGTTTATAATACATGTTTTTATAAAATTATAGAAATAAACAACATGAATGATTACACGTGTTTGTTATTTTTATTCTGTGTTGATGATGGCACGGGCAGGTTAATATGAGCTACAATTACTGGAGGACTTGATCTTAGCTTGACAGAATGCCACACAGTGCATTTTATATATATATATATATATATATATATATATATATTTATATATATATATATATATATATATATATATATATATATATATATATATATATATATATATATATATATATATATATATATAGTCAAGGTTTCTGTGGTTTATCCGTTATACAGTACTCACTACCGGGGTAGAGCGGAATATACGTTAGGTCAGGAAAAAACACAGAGGCTATTTCATCTCGACAAGCCTACTCTGCAGGAAATCCCCCAAAGAGCAGGAAAACCTGTAAAACAGGCTTGTAGAGATGAAATAGCCTCTGTGTTTTTTCCTGACGTAATGTATATATATATATATTATGTACCGTATTTTTCGGACTATAAGTCGTAGTTTTTTTCATAGTTTGGCCGGGCTCCAGTGCGACTTATATATGTTTTTTTCCTTCTTTGTTATGCATTTTCGGCAGGTGCGACTTATACTCCGGTGCGACTTATACTCCGAAAAATACGGTATATATTGTAATAAATGTATGTATATATATATATATATATATATATATATATATATATATATACAGTAAGTCACTGAAAAGTCTGACCACCTGAGAGCTTACGTTGCACAGAAGGAACAGGCAGATGCTGTCAAAGAATCAGAGAAATACTTCACAGGACATTAACAGTCAAAAAGTGACTCCACCATTTATTGTTATCGAAAGAAAAACAACTTTACCTCATGTAACACCTCGCGGTAATGTCAGTCTTACTGAAAGTCACCCTGCTAAAACCGCCGGTGGACGTCTTGTTATTAAACCCAGAAACTTAATACAAGAATAATTAATATCGTACCATTATTTGTATGAACAGTTTTACCAGATCAAAGGTCCCTTGAGTAGTGATGCTTATGCTTAGAGTTATGTAACTTTTTTTTCAGGAAGAGAAATGTTTTAATTTCATTAAATGGTTGGTTTTGTGACGGATTCTCAGTGATGGGCAAGCTACTTGAAAAATGTAGTAAGCTAAACTACAAGTCTATAGGCCCACATGTATAATATCAATGTTCATGTAACTGAGTGTACAAATGGGCCCAATAAGGGTCCATTACTATTAACTATCTGTCGTTTTGCTGGGGACACCCTACAACTACCTCCGGGGGTCCCCGCTCCCCACTGTATGTATTTATTTAGTTTGCCTTTTCTTTGGCCCACCTCCATAATGTAAACAGAATCTATCAAAAGCTCGACTAAAAAAACAATGACTTGCGTGTTGTTTGGGAACAGTTGGTAATAGTTATGTGAAGTAAAAGTTTTCATGAACTCAGCTCACCTTAATGTGTGTTCCTAAATTTGTGTTGGACGTCTTTGATTAGGGGTGTCAAACTCATTTCGTTCTGTGCACACGCGGGCCCGACTATCAAAATCATGGCATTAAAACTAAAAAATAAAGACAACTTCAGATTGATTTCTTTGTCCCCAGGCTTTGACTTTGACACCCCTGTCTTAGATGAAGAGAGCAGTTATGATTTTGATTTATAGAGTAAACAACTACAAAATAAGGTATTGGGTATCTTTAAACACATACATTTGTGAGTGAAGTGAATTATATTTATATAGCGCTTTTCTCTAGTGACTCAAAGCGCTTTACATAGTGAAAACCCAATATCTAAATTACATTTAAACCAGTGTGGGTGGCACTTGGAGCAGGTGGGTAAAGTGTCTTGCCCAAGGACACAACGGCAGTGACTAGGATGGCAGAAGCGGGGATCGAACCTGCAACCCTCAAGTTGATGGCACGGCCTCTCTACCAACCGAGCTATACCGTATATGTCTATAAATGGCCAAGGACACTCATTATTGTGGGTTTCCTGCATGTCATCTTCATCACTAAAGGAATACTGTAATGCCCTCTGCCTTGAAAACTATTGTTTTTTTTTTTTTTTGAGTCGTCAGCTTGAAGCGTCCCTCTGTCTCTGATTCCCTTGTCGTCATGTGACATGAGTGCGTGTTCGTTATGATTTTGCTTTCTGGTTTCGATGACCAGCCTTATCTTGCCTCGGATTGGCCAGTCCGTACAGGAATAGCTACTTGTTAAAAAAGTAGCTATACTACCGCCAAGCTACTGAAAAATGTAGTTAAGCTACGTAGCTTAGCTTGTGACTGCCCATCACTGCTGATTCTTTTGGGGGAAAAGGGTGATGTACTGATATATTGTTAAATTATATTTAAATTGACAAGTGTGGCCATAGGAAGGCACAGTTGGACTAAGGTAAACATTGCTGCCACCTAGATTATGTGTGTTTGGCTTTATTGTAACATTGCATATCAAAACAGTAGTCTCTCTCTCTCTCTCTCTCTCTCGCTCTCTCTCAAACTACTCACTAGTAAATATTGGCTGACTACTTTTTACTTTTACTTGAGTCATATTATTAAAGTAACAGTACTCTTACTTGAGTATAATTTGTGGCTCCTCTACCCAACTGGGACGGCGTGGCGCAGTGGAAGAGTGGCTGTGCGCAACCCGAGGGTCCTTGGTTCAATCCCCACCTAGTACCAACCTCGTCATGTCCGTTGTGTCCTGAGAAAGACACTTCACCCTTGCTCCTGATGGGTGCTGGTTAGCGCCTTGCATGGCAGCTCCCTTCATCAGTGTGTGAATGTGTGTGTGAATGGGTAAATGTGGAAGTAGTGTCAAAGCGCTTTGAGTACCTTGAAGGTAGAAAAGCGCTATACAAGTACAACCCATTTATCATTATAACTCTGTATATTACCACATTGTAAACATAATAAACCAATAAGGTTAATTAATAAATAAATAAATGATAAATGGGTTATACTTGTATAGCACTTTTCTACCTTCAAAGTACTCAAAGCGCTTTGACAGTATTTCCACATTCACCCATTCACACACACATTCACACACTGATGGCGGGAGCTGCCATGCAAGGCGCTAACCAGCAGCCATAAAAAAAGATAATCATTTTTGAAATAAATTGAATATTGAGTGTATTTTAGGAGCTGTGGGAGAGGGTTGAAAACACATGTGGGATGTTGTATAATGTTTGAAGAAACATAGCTATCTATAACATATTTTTTATGATTTACTTTTGTTTGTTTATGTGTATATTCATCTTTTAAAGTCTTGGTTGTGACACACTATTTTTATTTATTTTTAATAATATTTGTATTTATTCATTTGATAGGGAAATCATAATACAGGTATTGAGAAAACAGACACTTTTTTTTGCCCTCCCCCTACCCTGTTGTAGTAGTGTTTATATCCGTAAAAGCAGACTCCAGAGACTTGTAAACTTCACACAGCTTCCTTTACTCGTGCTTGTTAATTCACCTTGTTAATCAATCAATCAATCAATCAATGTTTATTTATATAGCCCTAAATCACAAGTGTCTCAAAGGGCTGCACAAGCCACAACGACATCCTCGGTATAGCCCACATAAGGGCAAGGAAAAACTCACCCCAGTGGGACGTCGATGTGAATGACTATGAGAAACCTTGGAGAGGACCGCATATGTGGGTAACCCCCCCCTCTAGGGAGACCGAATGCAATGGCTGTCGAGTGGGTCTAACATAATATTGTGAGAGTCCAGTCCATAGTGGATCCAGCATAACAGTAAGAGTCCAGTCCACAGTGGGGTCAGCAGGAAACCATCCCGAGCGGAGACGGGTCAGCAGCGCAGAGATGTTCCCAACCAATATACAGGCGAGCGGTCCAACCCGGGTCCCGACCCCGGACAGCCAGATGGCCACCGGATCTGTGTGTCTTCCCCTCCACAAGGGATAGGGGGGAGCAGAAGAGAAAAGAAAAGAAACGGCAGATCAACTGGTCTAAAAAAGGGGGGCTATTCAAAGGCTATAGTATACAAATGAGTTTTGAGATGGGACTTAAATGTTTCTACTGAGGTAGCATCTCTAACTGTTACCGGGAGGGCATTCCATAGTGCTGGAGCCCGAATAGAAAACGCTCTACAGCCCGCAGACTTTTTTTGGGCTCTGGGAATCACTAGTAAGCCGGAGTTCTTTGAACGCAGATTTCTTGCCGGGACATATGGTACAATACAATCGGTAAGATAGGCTGGAGCTAGACCGTGTAGTATTTTATACGTAAGTAGTAAAACCTTAAAGTCGCATCTTAAGTGCACAGGAAGCCAGTGCAGGTGAGCCAGTATAGGCGTAATATGATCAAACTTTCTTGTTCTTGTCAAAAGTCTAGCAGCCGCATTTTGTACCAACTGTAATCTTTTAATGCTAGACATAGGGAGACCCGAAAATAATACGTTACAGTAATCGAGACGAGACGTAACGAACGCATGAATAATGATCTCAGCGTCGCTAGTGGACAAAATGGAACGAATTTTAGCGATATTACGGAGATGAAAGAAGGCCGTTTTAGTAACACTCTTAATGTGTGACTCAAAGGAGAGAGTTGGGTCGAAGATAATACCCAGATTCTTTACTGAGTCGCTTTGTGTAATTGTTTGGTTGTCAAATGTTAAGGTGGTATTATCAAATAAATGTCGGTGTTTAGCAGGACCGATAATCAGCATTTCCGTTTTCTTAGTGTTGAGTTGCAAGAAGTTAGCGGACATCCATTGTTTAATTTCATTAAGACACGCCTCCAGCTGACTACAATCCGGCGTGTTGGTCAGCTTTAGGGGCATGTAGAGTTGGGTGTCATCAGCATAGCAATGAAAGCTAACACCGTATTTGCGTATGATGTCGCCTAGCGGCAGCATGTAAATACTAAAGAGTGCAGGGCCAAGAACCGAACCTTGGGGGACTCCGCACGTTACCTTAACATAGTCCGAGGTCACATTATTATGGGAGACGCACTGCATCCTGTCAGTAAGATAAGAGTTAAACCACGACAAGGCTAAGTCTGACATACCAATACGTGTTTTGATACGCTCTAATAAAATATTATGATCGACGGTATCGAAAGCAGCGCTAAGATCAAGAAGCAGCAACATAGATGACGCATCAGAATCCATCGTTAGCAGTAGATCATTAGTCATTTTTGCGAGGGCTGTCTCCGTAGAGTGATTTGCCCTGAAACCGGATTGAAAAGGTTCACAGAGATTGTTAGACATTAAGTGTTCATTTAGCTGCTGTGCGACAATTTTTTCGAGGATTTTCGAGATAAACGGAAGGTGGGACACCGGCCGGTAGTTTACCATGAGGTCAGGATCGAGGTTAGGTCTTTTGAGCAAAGGATGAATAACCGCTTTTTTGAATGCTAGTGGAACAGTGCCAGAGGAAAGTGATAAGTTTATAATATTTAGCACTGATGGACCTAATAATACAAAAAGCTCCTTAATAAGTTTCCCAGGAAATGGGTCAAGTAAACATGTTGTTTGTTTTGTCCCATTTACACATCTTAACAATTCCTCTAATGTTATTTCATCAAAGAGAGAGAAACTATTTTGGAGGGCGGTATCCTTCGTAGATACAGTCGTATCTGTGTTAATAGAACCCAGTTGTAGCTGCGATGCATTGTCTTTAATCTCCTTTCTAATGAGTTCAATTTTCTTATTAAAGAAATTCATAAAATCATCTGCTGAGTGGGTGGAGCTACTGGGAGGAGTCCCTTGTTGGGTTAGCGATGCTACTGTACTAAACAAAAATTTCGGATCATTTTTGTTGAGGTGGATGAGATTTGAGTAATATTTAGCTTTAGCTAGGGTAAGCATGTGTTTATAAGTTGTTAAACTATCACTCCATGCTTGATGGAAAACCTCAAGTTTAGTAGCGCGCCATTTGCGTTCCAGCTTTCTACATGATAATTTATGGGCTCTAGTTTCTTCTGTAAACCATGGGGTGCGCCTTTTAGGGGCTCTTTTAAGTTTTAGCGGTGCTATACTATCAATGGTGTCGCGCAGGGCGTCGTTAAAGTTGTTAGTGAGGTTATCAATAGAGCCGACATAATTTGGGAATGGTGCCATTACCGAAGGCAGTAGGCCAGCAAGAGTCATCGTTGTGGCAGCATTAATGTTGCGGCTGCTATAGTAGTTATTATTATTAGTTTGTTGACAATGAGTCAGAACTTCGAATTTTATAAGGTAATGATCGGACATTACTTTAGTATACGGGAGTATCGTAACTTTGGAGGTGGTGACACCCCTGACCAGCACTAGATCTATCGTATTTCCGTTGCGATGCGTAGGTTCATTTATTATTTGTGTAAGACCACAGCTATCAATTATAGTCTGGAGCGCCATGCACTGAGGGTCCGATGGGGTATTCATATGGATATTAAAGTCCCCCATTATGATTATATTGTCGGCGTGCATCACTAAATCAGCAACGAACTCTGAAAATTCACTGATGAAGTCCGAATTGGGTCCTGGGGGGCGGTAGATAACAGCCAGGTGGAGAGGCAGCGGTGTGACAAACCTCATAGTAAGCATCTCAAACGAGTTATATTTGTTATTTAGGTTCGGGGTAAGATTAAAGTTTTTATTGTGGATGAGTGCAACTCCCCCACCCCTTTTAATGGGACGGGCAATATGCGCTCCCGCATAGCCAGGAGGAGACGCCTCACCCAGCGCAAAGAAATCGTCTGGTTTGAGCCAGGTCTCGGCGAGACCAATAACGTCAAGATTATTGTCTCTAATGACCTCATTAACTAATAACGTTTTGGAAGATAATGATCTTATGTTTAAGAAGCCCATATTATAGGTAGTTGGCTGTTTTGAGGAGTTTTTGTTGAAATTATCCGTAGTAGCAATATTAATAATGTTGTGTTTATTATGTGTAGTGCAATTTAAATAATTTCGACCATATCTAGGAATTGATATGACGGGAATTTTCCGATTGTTTGCTTGATGTTGTGATAAACCGAACGCATCATAACTTGCCACCTCAGTAGAGTGCATGTCTACTTCTGACACAGAAAAAACATTTTTTGAGTTGTGTATTGTTCTAAAATAGTTGCTATGTGTGCAGGTATTATCCAGCCTGGCGCTGGCTAGTTCTATTTTAACTAACTTCTCACCCGGACTAGCGCTTCTTTGAGGATTAGCCTTTCGCTTTGTTGTTAGCCCCGCTCGGCATCCCCGCTTCTGCTTCCGCTCACACCGCTTACGTGTCTTCCGTTGACGGTCCACGCTGGTACTTAACTCCGCTGCTTTCGAGGCCGCTGGATGTAGCCAGCGAAGAATCCCCATGCTAGCGAGGAGGTCGAAAGTACCCGCATCTTTCAGCCTATAACGGCCCGATCTATCCACATGCAGAATCGTCTGTCGGTCGTATCTGATCACGAAGTGTCCACGCTGTGAGCCAGCCATGAAATAGACAGAATTGACGGGTATTTTTGCCAAATCGTTCTACACTTCCAAGAGCGTCTGCAAGCCGCTGCCATCAGGGCGCCGCCATCTTGCCAGTCTTATAATCCCCACAACACACTCAACGGCGCCCCCTCTGGACACTATGTAGTATTGTACTTAACATCTGTACATCCCCCCCTTTTAGCTTCTAAACCTCTTTTCTTTATTTTAAAGATTGAACTGTTTCAAAATAAAATGATTCCAAAATGATAGTTACTTCTATCTTAATCACCAGGTATTAATAACTGAGCATGTTCAACTCACATTCAATAACATTAGTACCCAACATAACGCACATGTTTTTAGGAACAACAAACAGTTAGGTCTACACCATTCTTTCCCAAAGACCAGGGAAAACTCTCTGGTCAATTAGAATGTTCATAAATCCAGTCTATCTGGAGGGCGGGAAACTCTTCCGGACCTGGTCACTGTTTCACCTGAATCTGTCTGCCTTTGAACAGTCTCTATCTCATCAGAGCAGGACAGACCTCCCTCAGGGAGCACTGTCAGGTGAGCCCTGTTACGTCTTAAGCTCCCTTGGTCTGTTTCCACATTGTACGACCTTGGTGTTGAAGCCGGTCCCTGGACAGTAGCTGTGGTCTGCGCTGTTTTAATCCACACTCTCTGTCCTGGAACCAGAACTGGTAAGTCTTTTGTCCTGTGTCTCAGGTTGAATGACTCTCTCTGCTTCACTTTTAGTTCTTTGTCTTTTTCCTTGAAAGCTCTGAGGTTTGGCCAGGCTGGTTTCAATGCTTGTGGAGCGGTAGGAACTGTTGATCTTATCCTCCTCCCCATCAGCAGCTGCGCTGGACTCAGCCCGTGAGCCAGTGGTGTAGCTCTGTAAGCCAAAAGAGCTTTCTGAGGGTCTGGACTTTTGTTGAGCAGCTGTTTGACCGTGCGGACAGCTCTCTCTGCTTCCCCATTGCTCTGGGGATAGCGAGAGCTGCTGGTCGTGTGGTTGAAACCATAGTCCTGGGCAAAAGTGGCAAAGTCTGTGGAAGCAAACTGTGGCCCGTTGTCAGTCACCAAGATTTCAGGCACTCCAAATCTTGCAAAGATTACCTTGAGTCTCTCCACTGTTGTAGATGTTGTCAGGGTCGGGAGGTTTGCTACTTCAATGTATCGGGAGTAGTAGTCCACCACCACGATATAATGTCCATTCTTCCACTGAAAGATATCAGCCGCCACTTTTTCCCATGGTCGTGCTGGTAGGGGTGTTGTCATTAAAGGTTCTGTCTTTTCCTGTGAATATTGGCAACAGATTTCACACCTTTCCACCATCTCTTTAATCTGTCTTGTTATCCCTGGCCACCATAGGGATCCTTGTGCCCTTGCCACACACTTAGTCACACCCTGATGGCCTTCGTGCAACCTTTCCATCATTTCCTGCTGCATGCATCCAGGGATCAGAATCCTTGTTCCCTTAAGAAGCAAGCCCTCTGCCATGTTGATGTCGTTCCTCTCTGACCAGAATGGCAGAAGATGCTCAGGAACGCTTCTCCTGTGAGAGGGCCAGCCTTTTTCCGTCAATGTTTTCAGCTGCCTGCAAACACTGTCTGTGCTCTGAGCTTCCTTGATGCAAGCTAGTTTACTGTCAGTGGCGGGGAGGTGGTGTAGAATGGGATCAATGTATGCACAGCATTCTTTCTGCAAGCTGCTATTGGCCTCTCTGGCCTCCATTCCCAGGGGAGCTCTAGAGAGAGTGTCAGCAGTGACGAGTTGTTTTCCCGGGACATGTATGATTTTATAGTTGAACCTCAACAGTCTTAGCCTAAATCTAAGAATTCTTGGAGGAAGATCATCCAAAGACCGAGAGCCAAGCAGCGAAATTAAAGGTTTGTGATCGGTTCTCACTGTGAATTGCAAGCCTAGCAGATATGAGCTGAGTCGCTCACAGGCCCATGTTGCCGCTAGTGCTTCTTTTTCTATTTGCGCGTACTGGACCTCCGTGGGCGTCAGGCTCCGTGATATGTACACAACAGGTCTCCACCTACCATCTGTCTGCTGCTGCTGGAGGACCGCCCCAAGTCCGTATGACGACGCATCTGCCGATACCAATGTTTCTTTTTTAGGACTGTATTGTGCAAGGACTGGAGGAGAACTCAGCTCTTTTTTAATTTTTTCAAAGGCTGTTTTCTGTTGTGCGTCTCAGGTCCATGTGCTGTCACTTTTTAGCAGGTCACGTAGGGGTTTTGTGAGAGCTGGTAGGCTGGGTGAGAACTTGCCAACATAATTCACCATTCCCATGAACCGGCGGACCTCCTCCACATTGCGAGGTTCTGGCATGTTTTTAATGGCATTGATTTTGTCTGGATCAGCCTCGATTCCTGATGCGCTTATGTGGTGTCCAAGAAATTTCACTTTTTCCACTGAAAATTCACATTTTTCATTGAGGGTGAGGCCCGCTTTTTCACACCTTTTCAGTACTTCCTGCAGCCTTTCATCATGCTCTTTTTTGTCTTTTCCATAGACTAAGATGTCATCTGCATGGCACAGAGCGCCCTTTGCCCCTGTGATTATTTGTGAGATTCTCAGCTGAAAATGCTCAGGCGCGGAAGAAATGCCGAAGGGGAGCCTCTGAAAGCAATATCTTCCGAAGGGAGTAATAAAAGTTGTTAAAGGCTGTGATTCTTCATGTAGAGGAACTTGCCAGAAACCAGATGTTGCATCTAATTTCGAAAAGACTCTTGCCCCCTCCAGCTGCGCCAGTGTCTCATCAACTGCAGGCAGTATGTGTCTCTCTCTGCACACGCTGTCGTTAAGTCGGGTAAGGTCCACACAAATGCGAGGTTTCTTATTTGGCTTGGGGACCACTACCATCCCCGCACACCATTCAGTTGGCTCCTCAATTTTTCTTATGACTCCCATTGCTTCCATCCTGTCTAACTCTTCTTTAACTTGTTCTTTCATAGGTAATGGAACTCTGCGCGGGGCCGAGAGAGCATAAGGAACTGCTTCATTATTTAGTTTTATCTTGTAGTTTCCTTGTAGCTTTCCAAGCCCTGAAAACACTTTTGGGAACATAGCTCTGTATTGATGCCTCGCTTCTTGTTTCTCCTCCTGTACTGAAGCTACCTGTTGAACCAGGTTCAGCTTTATTAAAGCAGGAAGTCCCATTAGTGGCATCACCAGGTTTGTCACCACATATACATCTTGCCTTATTTCTCTTTTTTCTGTTTTAATGTGTGCTTTCATGATGCCCAAAACCTTCAATGGACAGTTATCTGGACCTTTAATCTTTTTAGGTGGTGTCTTCAGCCTGCCGTCACGTGCTCTCAAGTACATGGCAGATGGAATAGCTGTAACTGATGCTCCTGAGTCCAGTTTAAATGTTACCTTCGTTCCGTTAAGGCTGATTTCTTTTAACCATTCCTCTTCAATTCCTTCTGTGTTAACTGTCCCCATGAAAGCTATGTCTTGTTTACAGTGCTTGGCTTGGAATTAAACAGCTCTGGTCTGCGTGGGGGAGCTTGTCTATATTGTGTTTTCCCTCTATTTGTGTTTATGGCATCCATATTAGCACCTTTAATTTCTGTGTGTGTCCCTCGTAGCAGTTGCTGTTGTTTCTTTATTTCTTCCTGCTGCCTGACCTGGGTTATTGTTTTTGCCAGCGTCAGGTCAGGGTCTAACTGAAGTCTCTCTGACAGCCGGGAGTCTCTTATCCCGACCACTATGCGGTCTCTTATCATTTCCTCCTTTAAGGCACCAAATTTGCAGTGTTCAGCCAACTTATGCACATCTGTGATAAAGTTCTCTGCAGACTCGCCTTGTTGTTGCTGTCTGCTATTAAACGTAGCACGTTCATAAATTACATTGTGCTTACCCACAAAATGTTCATCAAAGGCTTTTGTCACCTCTGCATAGACTGTCTTCTGTTGGTCGCTTAGTGGTAACGTAGTGAGAATGTCGTCACTCTTTTCACCCATCACATACAGTAGGGAGTTGACCTGATAGCCGTCCTCTTTTCCGCTCAATCCTGACGCAATCCTGAACCTCTCGAACCGTCTCAACCATTGCGGCCACGAGCTGGGCTCCTCGAAGTTGAAGCTGCCAGGAGGCGCGATGGAGAATATTTGATCTGTCATCTCCCGCCCTTATCCGGGCTCCGATGCTGATCCGCTGCTCTCCGTGCTCACCTTAGCCTAGCGTAGCTTAGCCTGTCGCCGGCCAGGTAAACAATGACGACCTCGGCTGGACTATTTCAGCCTCACTTTTCTCAACTACACCTACTTTTTACCCACAGTAGGTTCGCTTACTTCTGACACCATGTTGTAGTAGTGTTTATATCCGTAAAAGCAGACTCCAGAGACTTGTAAACTTCACACAGCTTCCTTTACTCGTGCTTGTTAATTCACCTTGTTAATCCCCACAACACACTCAACGGCGCCCCCTCTGGACACTATGTAGTATTGTACTTAACATCTGTACAACCCCCCCTCCCAAATTAAAAAAAAATACAAAAATACAAAAAAAAATTCAAAATTACAGAAAAATAATCAAAGTAAAATAATAACACCCCTCCCACCCCCCGTCCTACATTTCAGTCACAGTGGGTAGCAATGTACTGCCTTCCTATCTTCCAAGGAGATAGAGAATCACTATAACTGATTAAAAGGGGAAAAAACAGTAACGACAACAATAAAAATCACAATCAAACAAGAAAAAAAACAAGAAAAAAGAGTTGAGGTAAGTGAAAAGGTTAATTGTCAACAGTGAGTGTCACATATATCCTATAGTGTATTTAATATAGCTTTGTAACTAATTATGCAGCCCCAGGTCAAGTCTAATTGTTTTGGTGTACCCCTCAGATTATATTTTATTTTCTCTAAATCTGAGAAAAACATGAGGTCCTTATGCCTTAGGGAGTGATTTCCACTCCAATAAAATCCTTCTACGAGGTATTAATGATGCAAAGGCGATACTATGCAACACACTATTAAAGTGAAAAATAAACTGGATCTGGGAAATGAAGTTTTTTATTCAGTTAAAAGCCATACGAGTAGAGCTTTGTAAACTTCATTTCCCACAATTCCTGCAATCCTGCTTCCTGTTTACGTCGCACCACAGCCATTTTCGAAGTAGCAGTCGACATTTTTACTTGGTTTTACCTCTTCAGTTTTTTTAAGCTACACGAACATAATAATGAAATTATTTAATCAAACAAAGGAAGTACATTGCTGTGACTATCGATTGTCAGCGTTAAATCTAAACTAAACGAGAAGAATCTCAATAGTTTGACGTATTCAGTAGTTGACATTGTTTGTCGCCATGTACACTTTACTATCAGGCTTGTATAAATACATGTTTCAAAAGGATGAATATTGCATTTTAATACTTGGACTGGATAACGCTGGCAAGACGGTGAGTTCACAGACTTTTATTTTCATTTGTTCACAATTGTTATATTGAGGCCTGTAGCTCCTTGAAATACAATGAATTATGTTAGTTGTTTTTAACCGGCTGTATTCTATTCAAGCTTGCAGGCTGTATACATATGTATTTTTTTATTATTAATTGTACATCATCTTGCTAAATGCTGAAATCATCTTATTTTTTTCAACATTTTATGATGGTCTATGAATTAAGCAGCTCCACAAATAAACTATATTGCCAAAAGTATTTGGCCACCTGCCTTGACTCACATATGAATTTGAAGTGCCATCCCATTCCTAACCCATAGGGTTCAATATGATGTCGGTCCACCTTTTTCAGCTGGGAAAGCTGTTTTGTCCAAAATGTTTTGGTATCCTGGAGCATTCAAAGTTCCTTTCACTGGAACTATGGGGCCAAGCCCAACTCCTGAAAAACAACCCCACACAATAATAATTTCTCCTCCACCAAATTTCACACTCGGCACAATGCAGTCCGAAATGTAGCGTTCTCCTGGCAACCTCCAAACCCAGACTGGTCCATCAGATTGCCAGGAGGAAAAGTGTGATTCATCACTCCAGACAACACGTCTCCACTGCTCTAGAGTCCAGTGGCGACGTGCTTTACACCACTGCAACCGACGCTTTGCATTGGACTTGGTGATGTATGGCTTAGATGCAGCTGCTCGGCCATGGAAAGCCATTCTGAGAAGCTCTCTGCATACTGTACGCGGACTAATTGGAAGGTCACATGAAGTTTGGAACTCTGTAGCAACTGACTGTGCAGAAAGTCGGCGACCTCTTTGCACTATGCGCTTCAGCATCCGCTGACCCCTCTCTGTCAGTTTACATGTCCTACCACTTGGTGGCTGAGTTGCTGTAGTTCCCAAACTCTTCCATTTTCTTATAATAAAGCCGACAGTTTGGAATATTTAGGAGCGGGGAAATTTCACGACAGGATTGTTGCACAGGTGGGATCCTATGACAGTTCCACATTGGAAATCCCTGAGCTCCTGAGAGCGACCCATTCTTTCACAAATGTTTGTAGAAACAGTCTCCATGCCTAAGTGCTTGATTTTATACACCAAGTGATTAGGACACCTGATTCTGATCATTTGGATGGGTGGCCAAATACTTCTGGCAATATAGTGTATGTAGTATGGTGTAATGTGTGTTACACAAACTACTGTAAACACCCTGGTAGTCAGTGAGATTACAGAAAAAAGTCCAGAAAAAGAGGATTTGGAGAGGGTAAGAAAAAAAATATGACTGTCTTTTCTCATTTTTGAAAACTTTTATGGTCCGTCCATCCATCCATTTTCTACCGCTTAATCCCTTCGGGGTGACGGGGGGCGCTGGAGCCTATATCAGCTACAATCGGGATATCTTAAAATGTGGATATACTGCAGTCTTTAGAATATAAAGTATACAGTGTCTTGTAAGGTGCATGCACAATCTTTAAAATCTATAGTATATCTTTAAAATATGTAATACATTTTAAAGGTGGCTATACTGCACAGCTCTGAATACCGGTACATTCAACACTGAAGTGAAAATAATGTACTATTATGTGTATTAGGGAATGGAATGTAAATCTTACAACAACTTCACTAATTATTATTTATTTATTTTTAATTTTCAATCAATCAATCAAAGTTTACTTATATAGCCCTTAACCACAAGCATCTCAAAGGGTTGCACAAGCCACAACGATGTTATTACTTATGGAGTATATTGTGGATGAATTGAGAACAGGAGGTGAGCAAAAGTTTTAGCAACTGCTGTGTGAAGGAAAAGGGGTAGGATTAAATAAACTCTGTTTCTTCCTACTCCTTTTCGAACATGTTGAATAGAGAAACTAGAAATTGTGATGTATCATGTTGTATGCATGCATGTTTGAAATAAACACAAACTCAACTCAACTCAAAAATTAGATTCAGATTCTTGGGGTGACAATTTGATTCATAATCGATTCAAACGATTCTCAGAATGTATTATTTGTTATACAAATGATAATAAAATCTTTTCAAAACAGGATAAAGGTTATAAAGCTCATATTGGATGCTGATGTGTGACGTATGCGTGCAGTGACTATGCATGGTGATGATCTAAAAAACTTTTTTCTAAAACTCTTTTTTTTAAACGTGTTCTTAAAAATCATAAATCAGTCCAAAATCGTAATATATAGGAATGGCGATTCGGATGTACCAGTTATCATATTTGTTCTGGCACCCTTAACGTATTTTGTAAATACAAAGTGTATAATTTTGTTTTAATTAACAAAATGGCTCACAGTTTTGTAATGCATAAATCAGTCAGTTAATGTCATATGTATAAAATACAGGTAAAAGCCAGTAAATTAGAATATTTTGAAAAACTTGATTTATTTCAGTAATTGCATTCAAAAGGTGTAACTTGTACATTATATTTATTCATTGCACACAGACTGATGCATTCAAATGTTTATTTCATTTAATTTTGATGATTTGAAGTGGCAACAAATGAAAATCCAAAATTCCGTGTGTCACAAAATTAGAATATTACTTAAGGCTAATACAAAAAAGGGATTTTTAGAAATGTTGGCCAACTGAAAAGTATGAAAATGAAAAATATGAGCATGTACAATACTCAATACTTGGTTGGAGCTCCTTTTGCCTCAATTACTGCGTTAATGCGGCGTGGCATGGAGTCGATGAGTTTCTAG
Organism: Nerophis lumbriciformis; assembly: GCF_033978685.3. Lineage (NCBI taxonomy): Eukaryota > Metazoa > Chordata > Actinopteri > Syngnathiformes > Syngnathidae > Nerophis > Nerophis lumbriciformis. Next base: position 47,966,754 of record NC_084550.2, on the reverse strand, counting down.
CACTGCTCATGTGTTATGAGAGCCCAGGTTGCTCTGATAGTGGCCTTCAACTCTTCTGCGTTTTTGGGTCTGGCATTCTGCATCTTCCTTTTCACAATACCCCACAGATTTTCTATGGGGCTATGGTCAGGGGAGTTGACGGGCCAATTTAGAACAGAAATACCATGGTCCGTAAACCAGGCACGGGTAGATTTTGCGCTGTGTGCAGGCGCCAAGTCCTGTTGGAACTTGAAATCTCCATCTCCATAGAGCAGGTCAGCAGCAGGAAGCATGAAGTGCTCTAAAACTTGCTGGTAGACGGCTGCGTTGACCCTGGATCTCAGGAAACAGAGTGGACTGACACCAGCAGATGACATGGCACCCCAAACCATCACTGATGGTGGAAACTTTACACTAGACTTCAGGCAACGTGGATCCTGTGCCTCTCCTGTCTTCCTCCAGACTCTGGGACCTCGATTTCCAAAGGAAATGCAAAATTTGCATGGTTGGGTGATGGTTTGGGGTGCCATGTCATCTGCTGGTGTCGGTCCACTCTGTTTCCTGAGATCCAGGGCCAACGCAGCCGTCTACCAGCAAGTTTTAGAGCACTTCATGCTTCCTGCTGCTGACCTGCTCTATGGAGATGGAGATTTCAAGTTCCAACAGGACTTGGCGCCTGCACACAGCGCAAAATCTACCCGTGCCTGGTTTACGGACCATGGTATTTCTGTTCTAAATTGGCCCGCCAACTCCCCTGACCTTAGCCCCATAGAAAATCTGTGGGGTATTGTGAAAAGGAAGATGCAGAATGCCAGACCCAAAAACGCAGAAGAGTTGAAGGCCACTATCAGAGCAACCTGGGCTCTCATAACACCTGAGCAGTGCCAGAAACTCATCGACTCCATGCCACGCCGCATTAACGCAGTAATTGAGGCAAAAGGAGCTCCAACCAAGTATTGAGTATTGTACATGCTCATATTTTTCATTTTCATACTTTTCAGTTGGCCAACATTTCTAAAAATCCCTTTTTTGTATTAGCCTTAAGTAATATTCTAATTTTGTGACACACGGAATTTTGGATTTTCATTTGTTGCCACTTCAAATCATCAAAATTAAATGAAATAAACATTTGAATGCATCAGTCTGTGTGCAATGAATAAATATAATGTACAAGTTACACCTTTTGAATGCAATTACTGAAATAAATCAAGTTTTTCAAAATATTCTAATTTACTGGCTTTTACCTGTATCTTGCAGACTTTTCTGGAACAAACCAAAACAAAGTTCAGCAGGAACTACAAGGGGATGAATTTATCCAAGATCACCACCACAGTTGGACTGAACAGTAAGTGTCTTTTTACATTTCATATACATGTTATATATGGGTGGAATAGCTCACAAAATCCATGGTTTGGATCTTATCACGGTTTTGTAAGACTGTTTTCAGTTGGGTTCAGAACACCATATATACCAATAATACAACATTACAGGTATATATTTAATATGATATAAATCAGGGCTGGGCGATATGGACGAAAACGTATATCTCGATATATATTTACTTAAACTCGATATTCAATATATATCTCGATATATTTTCTGGTGAAAGTATACATGTAAAGATATTCAATTTTGAGCGAGATTCACTGAAATTGAAGTGAATGACAACTGTACTGTAAACAGTCAGTTGTACTTTTATTAACCCAGTTAGTCAAGATGGGTATTAACAGCACAGAAAATAAACAGTTTAAAGTAGCACAAAATTACATAACATAAATAAAATTATCTATCTATGATCTTCCTCACTTCGGCATACATTTTTGGCAGCGTTTCTCGTGCGAAATATGCTCGGCTTGGCAACTCGAGAACAGTTTTGATTTTGCCTTACATGGTAAACAACTCAAATGAATATTTTATCCAGAGGCAGACATTTGTCCAAATGTGGCCAAGTAGACGCATTGTGGGTTTCCTGGACGTTGTCTTCATCGCTAAAAGAAAAATCTAAAGAAGAGAATCCCTTTGCCATCTTCCACTAGTTTTTTTAATATATAAATCGCCCGCTTGAAAAGTCTCTCTTCTCTTCTAAGACTCTCTCGTCGTCATTTGGGATGTCTTTTGTGATTTCCCTTCCTGGTTCCATGACCCGCCCTATTTTGCCTCTGATTGGCCTTATCTCAACCAATCGTAACTCATAGTAAACAACCAACCAATCATGGATGTTCTTATACTGCAAGCACCTCTTGGAAGGAGGAAGGGGAGGGGTTTAGTAGCCCATGAGAGGGAGTGGAGAGCGGGGGAGAACAAGGAACACAACAAATAAGCAATGTTTTTAATAAGCCATCATTTTAACATACCTGCCAACTACTCCGGTTTTCCCGTAATTAGTACGGTTTTCATCAACCTATTCCGGGTTACGGTTGCAGTTATAAAAAATACGGTTTTTCATTCATTAAAAAAAAAAAAAATTTTTAAAGTTTTATTCACGAAATCGCGTAACAACATTGACAATCGACACTGCTTCCCGTAACTTCCTATCGAGCCATTCCGAATGCCATGCGCGAGGCTATTTATAGCACCGCTGCCAAGCATGAGGCACCAGCTGCCATTGTTTCCAAACGAGCGAACGATCATGGAATCAGCCGGAGAAAAATCACAAACAAGTCATAAACCGAAAACAAAACTGCAGCCATTCCATGAAGAATATTCAAAAGCCTATCCGGGAATAATTATCCGTTCCAAAAAGGGTGAAAACTACGCGAATTGCACCTTGTGCAGACAAGATTTTTCGATCGGACACGGAGGAATTAGCGATGTAAAAGACCACGTTGGGACAAAAAAACACAAGTCTAATGCCGATGACCAGGAAGATGATGATGACAGCTTCAGGAAGCCAATGTCATAGTATGACCCACTCAAAGGAGCAGCTCAAGAAAGCGAAGAGGTGCACCATGGACAATAACAAAGCTGTGTCACAATGATTGACTGTGATGTGACCATGGAAGATGTGATGTGCTGCATTTACAACTGTCTTGATTGTTAAAATTCATTTTCATTAATTCTTCCTCAATTCTTTTGAAAGGCTTACAGAAAACTGCAATTGAATTGTAGTTCCATGCTAATGATGCTATTGAATTACATTTGAATGAAGTAAACTTATCATAAAGTTACCATATCATTTTTGCAGTATGATCAATCTGATAGAATACATTTGGATTTTAGCCACAAAAAGGTAATGACACCAATGTTATCTATTGGAATTGTTTAGTACTGTTATACTGTTAAAAGTGTTTATACTATTTATGCTTTCAAGTCCAAGTTGAAGAAATCTTGTTAAATGTTGACAGCATAACTACCAAAATACAGAAGTATGTCCTTAATATTTTTGCAGTGCTATTTCTGTTGAAAAGTTAAAATGATTACATTAGAGATGTGATGTGCCACTTTTCAAGTGTCTGATGGCTTAAATTAATTGTCATTAATTTTTCATATTTTGAATTCTTTTGAAAGGCTTACAAAAAAACTACATTTGAATTGTAATTCCATGCTATTGACAGGACTATTAATTTTAATGAAGTTAGCTTACCATGTTTACAGTATGATAATTGTGATAGAAATGTGAATTTTAGGCACAGAATATTTTTTACAATTGAACAAGGCAGTAGATTATACAAGCTTGGACAGAAAGTTAATAATGACACCAATTTTTTTTTTTAATGGAATTGTTTAGTACTCTTTTACCATTTGTTTACTGTAAAAAGTGTTTATACTGTTTATACTTTCAATTAACAAATTGAAGTCTTGTGAAAGGTTGACAGGATAACTGGCATTAACTGTCAAAATAATTTCAAACTATTGAAGTTAGCTTACAGAATAAACATGTCAATCAACCCATATGATTTTTGCTGTAATATTTTTGTTTTGAAAAGTCACTGTGACTGATAGAAAAGTGATGGTTTTAGCAACATTTTAACCTGTCTGAATGCTAATAATCATTTTGCGCCGGGGGGCAAAGCTGAACCCCCCACCAGGACTTTGTCCTGGACCTACCGGGGCCTGCGGCCCCTGGACTTTGGCTACTAGGTTTTTCTGATTTCAAAAGTTGGCAGGTATGTTTTAACATAATAAATTAAATCGATATTACGATATTTTCTTAATTCATATCTTGTTTAAAAATATATCGATATATCCTACAAACTCGATATCTCGTCCAGCCCTAATATAAATTATGATATGATATACAGTCCCGTGTAAAGGTCTGTAATCATTCAATGATCTTGAAAATTTGAAGTACCAGTATCAGCATTGGTCAAACCCAGGGGTCGGCATCCCTCGGCTCTAGCGCCGCTCTAATTGCTCCCTGGAGCTTTTTAAAAAATTTATAAAAATGGAAAACACTGGGGAAGGAATATATATATTATTTGTTTTAATATGGTTAGTACAGGAGGACAAACATGACCTAAACATTTTTAATGTTTTCCAATGCTGTAACATTGTGCAGAATAAATATTACATTTCAACATTTCCATCAACAAAGATCTGCGCCAGCCTGCGATACGTTTCTTTTAGCACGGCGTAGTGCCAGGCAGGTGGTTGTTGTAAACAAAGCAAATACCTGTGCGAGCAGATATTCTCAAAAATGAATTATGAACCGTATTTTCCGGACCATAGGGCGTACCGGATCATAAGACGCACTGCCGATAAATGGTCTATTTTTAATCTTTTTTTTTTTTCATATATAAGGCGCACCGGATTATAGGGCGCATTAAAGGAGTCATATTTATTTATTTTTTTTGTAAATGTAAAAATGTAAATGTAAATGTCCTTGATGTCTACATAACATGTAATGGTGGTTCTTTGGTTAAAATGTTGCATAGATTATGTTTTACAGATCATCTTCAAGCCGCTTTCTGACAGTCGCTTCTGGATGACCCATTTTGTGGGTGGTCTTATTTACATGGCTCACCTTCGGCAGCGTCTTCTCCCCATCATTTTTGGTGTACCTGTGTAGCGTGCAAGGACAGGGGTGGAAGAAGTTTCAAAAGATGAAGCTAACTGTTTTAATGACATTCTGACTTGACTTAAATCAATAACGGAGCAGCATCTCCTCATTCGGAAATGTGTCCCGTGAAAAAACGTCCGACTGGAACTCTAATAACTAAAGTTCCTTGGGTGAATAATGTAAACTCATTACACCGGTATGTTTTAGCGCTTTCATGGCGAGTTCACTGACAGATATAAGTAAGAACTTTACACTGTTTCATATTAGAAATGGCAACAGCGGAGGATGAATGTCCCATAACAAGAAGATAGAGAAAAAGAAGAAGCTTATCAACTTCGGGTCGGCACGGACTACAAAGGCGGATGCGCACAATTTTTCAGGATTTATGCAGATCCCAAATACAGATCAGCAGGTACCAGAAGGTAAGAAAAGTTGCTTTTGCATAATATTGTGAAACAAAGCGGCAGATAATGTCTTACCCTATACACACACCATAATAATACTTGTATGTTGAAGCACATCAAACGGTGCAGCCTACACTTATCTCTTATCTTTGACTGCCATCTACTGGTCACACTTATCACTACACCATGTACCAAATAAAATTCCCAGTTGTTTTCTTGCATGCGCATTATGCACATACCTAGGCGGAAGAAAAACTAGTTCCCACCAATCATGTTTCATTGAGACAAGATAAGTTACTTTACACTATGTTGCTGCTTGTGATACATTATCTCAAATAACTAAAGCATCATTCAGAAGTATCGATATTTTGATTTGAGAATCAATATTATAGCATAAAGATCTGGTATTGATATTTTAGTATCAATTCGCACATCACTAGTGAGCGCACGTCGCAGGAGGACCAGCCGGTAGAGGAGGTAGGCGTATTGCCTCAACATGGGTTGACTTCATTAAAAGACGTATATATAATATAAGGCTTTTAATTTTTTGCAGCTCCAGACAGATTTGTTTTTTTGTTTCAGTTTCAACATTTTGGTCTAACCAATACTACCCCTGTAACTACTTGGTATTGCATCGATATCCAAATTTGTAGTATCGCTCAAAACTAATGTTAAGTATCCAAACAACATAGAATAATTGCTCATTATGTTTTAACAGAAGTGTAGATAGACCCATGTTACAACAGAAAGTAACCAGCTATTAACAGTACTGTAAATTAGCAAGTAGAATAACAATAGTTTTGATAAAATATTACAACCGGAATTTATGTAATATGTTACTGCATGTGTCAGCAGCCAAATTAGGAGCCTTTGTCACCCAATTTGAAATGGGTATGCCACATAATATATTGTGGTATGATGTATTTTCCGGACTATAAGGCACACTTAAAATCCTTGTTTTCCCCTCAAAACTCGACAGTGCGCCTAATAACCTGGTGCGCCTAATGTACGGAATAATTCTGGTTTTGCTCACCGACCTCGAAGCAAATTTATTTGGTACATGGTGTAATGATAAGTGTGACCAGTAGATGGTAGTCAAACATAAAAGATACTTGGTAAGAGGCATGATGGCAATATCACTCAAATAAACAACACCAACATTTTATATGTTCCATTGAAAATATAGAACATTACACACGGCGCTCAAAAATCTATCAAAATGTTTTAGTACGACTTCGGTAAGCTATGAACCCGCTCCACTTGATGGATTGTCGGCGCATTAAACATACGAGTATTATCATGGCGTGTGTGTATAAGGTAAGACATATTATCTGGCGTTTTGTTTCGCAATATTATGCAAAAGCAACTTTTCTTACCTTCTGGTAACTGCTGATCAGTATTTGGGATCTTCATAAATCCTAAAAAATTGCGCGCGGCTGCCTTTGTAGTCCGTACTGACGACGCAGTCGATAGGCTTCTTCTTTTTCTCTATCTTCTTGTTATCGGACATTCATCTTGCGCTGTTGCCATTTATAATATAAAGTAGTGTAAAGTTCTTAAAGTTAAAGTTAAAGTACCAATGATTGTCACACACACACTAGGTGTGGCGAGATTATTCTCTGCATTTGACCCATCACCCTTGATCACCCCCTGGGAGGTGAGGGGAGCAGTGGGCAGCAGCGGTGGCCGCGCCCGGGAATCATTTTGGTGATTTAACCCCCAATTCCAACCCTTGATGCTGAGTGCCAAGCAGGGAGGTAATGGGTCCCATTTTTATAGTCTTTGGTATGACTCGGCCGGGGTTTGAACTCACAACCTACCGATCTCAGGGCGGACACTCTAACCACTAGGCCACTGAGTAGGTAGTACTTATATCTGTCAGTAAACTCACCATGAAAGCGTTAAAACATACCGGTTTAGTGAGTTTACATTATTCACCCAAGGAACTTTAGTTATTAGAGTTCCGGTCGGACGGTTTTTCACGGGTCACATTTCTGGCCTTGTTGTTGTTTCCGGATGGTTATTGATTTAGGTAAAATCTGAATGTCATTAAAACAGTTAACTCCATCTTTTGACACTTCTTGCACGCTACAACAAAGATGACGGGGAGAAGACGCTGTCGAAGGTGAGCCACGTAAATAAGATCGCCCGCAAAACGGCACATCTGGAAGCGATTGTCAGAAAGCGGCTTGAAGATGATCTGTAAAACATAATTTATGCAACATTTTGACCACACAACCACCATTACATGTTATGTAGACCACAAGGAAGTGTTTTAAATTTAGAAAAAAAATAATAATAATATGACTCCTTTAACGCGTCCTATAATCCGGTGTGCATTTTATATGAAAAAAGATAAAAAATCGACCATTCATCGGCAGTGCGCCTTATGGTCCGGAAAATACGATATATTGTTATCGCAGGAGATCGCAATATATATCACAATATAGATTTTAGGTCATATAGCTAATCCCTGTATAGTAGTGATGCACTGAAATTTCGGCCACCGAAAACTTTTGGAAGAAACTTCTTTCCCAAAAGTTGTCTTTTTGGTCGAAAGAGTTTCATCAGTGCAACAGCACTGCCAAAACAGGATGTTTTGAACAGCAGTATAATTTTATGGAAGTTAGCGACACAAGTTAAAAAAAAAAAGTACAGTCTCCAATAACACCAGGTCGTTTTTAATGAAGGAAATGTCATTAAAAGGATTGTAAAAGTATTTACAACGGAATGAAAGTTGAAAAATGCTCCAGTCGTAGGGGTTTATATTTTGTTCATTTCGCTATCAATCAATAAGCGGTTCAACCTCGGACAGATCATCCAATCCTCAAGCGTAAACTCATGCCCACTGTTCCTAGGCTCGCAGAGACACTGAACGTCTGGTGGGCGGGACAAAGCATTTATCCAATGACTGTCTTGTCTTGCTGCAGTGGAACAACCTCCTCTATGCTCCCCGTTGACTTCTTCTTTGGATCACGTCAACTCTGTCTCTGGCACCATTCAGTATTTGGCCTATCCGTTATTTCGTTAAATGTATAAAATATATTGGTATTTTTGGAAAATTTCCGTTGGTGAATATTTTCATAATTTTTTGATTGTTTCCTTTGATTGATAAATAATGATTTGTGCAATTTCATTGCCTTAGTTTAAGTGAGGTTCGTACACAGTCATAGACATAAAACAATTGGTAATAATAATTGGCGTAATCATTTATTTCAGTGTTTCACTTTTCGACCTTGGTTTCCTAATTTTTTGGTCTTCAGTTTTGGACAATAACTTTAATATCGGTGTATCTTTACCGTGAATCAACTTTATATATTTGTGTGTATTAACATATCTGTGTTTGTTTCCACGTTTGTAATGTTTGCATATTTTTCTAATGACTTCTTTGATAATGTCTTGTCCAGTCGGTACGATTGACGTGGGTAAAGCTCGTCTCATGTTCTGGGATCTGGGAGGCCAAGAAGAACTTCAGTCTCTGTGGGACAAAGTAAGTATCTTTTAAGTATTACTGCTGGCTATTGTGTTTGTAACGTATGCTCATTGTTTTTCCATGTTTCTTCATGCTTTTGAGTGCTTTAGTAGTACTTTATAATAATACTATATATAGATGTGGGCAGTTATTCACAACAACTACTACCTTGCATGATTGAACATGTCGTAGTACTCTGTTGTGTCTTGAAGTGATGGTGTACCTCAATGACTTGAATACAGTGTTGTATTTTTGTAGTACTGAATAATTACCACTTGTGACATATTGCTTTGTAGTACTATGCAGAGTCACATGGAGTCATCTATGTCATCGACTCCACCGATGAAGAACGTCTCTCTGAATCGAAGGAAGCCTTTGGTGAGAACAACTACTCTCAGTACTATTTTTACATGTGTTGTTACTAGGGATGCAACGGTATGAAAATCTCAAGGTACAATATTATCACGGTATTAAGCCCTCGGTACGATGATATTGTGGTATATGTCCAAAGAAAACCCACTTAAAAATTCCAGAGAGTAAAATGAAGTGCCAGGAATGTTTAGGATAAACACACTGACTGTAATTTAACACAAACATAGTGCTAAAATGTTATAATCTTACTACCGTATATATAAGTACAAAAAATGGTCCAGGGTATCCACTGTTTCAAGCAAATGTAAAAAAAAACTTACAGTTCAGTGTATTTAAAGTGACAATGGAAGTGGTGGAAAATGAATGATGTATTGAGGATTTATCAAGTAGCTTTTCCATTTACTCCTATTTTCCGCGATGTACAATTTTTTTGGGTGATTTCCCTCTGTGCGGTGCTACGTTACTGGCTGGCTGTGTTGCCTTGGAAAGGCTCGAGACGAAAGTGGTGCACTTTGCTTTGCCGAACGCAGACTTTCTTACCTCCGCCAAAGAGGTTATGTTATCTCAAGGGTTTTGTTTGTCTGTTAGCAACATAACTCAGTTAGTTATGGATGGATTTTAATTATTTTTTTAGGAACAACCAAAAAAACAATTCCTCTCATCTTACAAACACGCTTCACTTCCTGCTTACGGTGTTCAATGCCCCCACCTTGTCCGCCCCACGCTGCGCAGAGGTTTATGGGAGATGTAGTTTATTTTCAGAGCCGGCCAACGCTAAAGCGCAAAAAAAAAACTACACCGTCATGCGTCACATCATTATTGTAAAGACTTTGAAACCGCAATACTGCGTTATCTACAATACCGTCACACCAACGTTCCCTCTAAGGTGCGCGCCTGCGCAATTGTGCACTGCTCAAGCGTCCTCTGCGCACAGCAAATATATGCCGCGGCCCAAATCAAACCCATCTGAATTCTAAACAAAATAAACACATTTATTCTGTGTAATTTTGCAATGCAACTCTGAGTGACAGTGACAACAAGCGGCTTTAACGGTGTTCGTCAACACCGTTCAATTGAACACCGTTCAATTATTGTAACGTCTATCGAGATGCTTCGAGGACAGGAATTATATCGATCACTTTATTGAGCAAAACTGTTTATATTCGGCCATAACCACACCAAAAAACATGAGTAAAAAAACTTCTATCTCGAAAAACTGGTCATTTTCTGCCGTACAAACCAGGCCAAAACCAACTTGTCATCTGTCACCAACACGCATACCACTAAGCCACTGGTGCGTTTATGGCCACACAAAAAGTCGGACAACTCAAACACCACACAAAGTTACACTATGACTCCTCAGTCATACGTGTGCTTATTCTACTGTCATTTATTATTAATGTTAATTTATTTATATTAATCTTGGAATGCTGTTACTAGAGAAAGTTACAGGAATGCACACTTCAGAATCCTATGCTTACATTTCATTGTGCAACATGATTATGTTTAAGGGGAACTAAATGTGATCTCTGAAAGGGGTACAAATGATTTCCAAAGCAGGACCCCCACCCAGACATATTGTACAATACTATTCCATAGCTGATGAAAAACAAGATTTATTTTATTTTCATTACAAGTGGGCCAAATCACTAATATTACTAAATCATCTCATGAAAATGACTCCTCTCATTTGAGTGTTATAATAAAAGTTTGGTTTGAGACAGGTGTGCTGCTGGTATTGCCATGTGTGATGTTGCTCACATGTGCTCCACTGAATGCTCAGGGAGTTTTTGTGTTTGCTCACACACATGCACAATTAGAGGGAATATTGCGTCACACTACTAATTGTTACGTGACTTAATCGTAGTATGACGTGCAGATGAGAGTTTCTATTTTCATTGTGTTGTTAATTTGTTGACTTGGTAAAGTGTATAGTTGTGTCAAGTAAAGTGTATAGTACTGCATTAGTCTTCCCTCACCACATCGTTCTTCAAATATTGCAGCTTTACTAAGTCATTTTTTTTAAAGAATATCTTTGGCCTAAATTATGTGGTAAATTATGTCTTATTGGTGGCTTTTATGTATTACAGTTCAGTATTTGTCTTATTTGTTATTATTATGTTCGATAAATATAGTCACAAAGCGGGATTTCCATTTCCGGGTTAACACGGCAGCTAATCTTGGCGCTGTCTTCAGTGCAATAATCAAGTTGACCAACTTTTGGTAAAAAAACTTTTTGATGCATTTCATCTTCAACTCCTGCCTCATCAGTCACATATCTCCACATTCGTAAGCCTTTGTTAGTTAGACGTAGCAGTACTGGGGCGCCACCCAATGCTAACAAGATTCCTATCAGCAGCTGTCTGGGCAATGCTGAGTGGAGATGAACTCTGCTGATGCACTTCATATTCATGATCATCAGCTCCACATAACATTGGTGAGCCTTTAGCGTGAGCGATTTGAAATAACGCAGAACACGTAAAGCTAACAACACGGAGTGCTAACGACACGGCTTAAGTTTGTAACTGTGACTGTCAAGTTGACCAAGTTTTGGCAGAACAACTTAAGCCCGTGGCTGAAAGCCCAGTTCTAATTTAGTGGAATTACCTAGGTTTTTTCTCGTATTAGTCATGTGTAGTGGCCGGGTGACAAACATATCCTCCAGGTTACCAGTGAGTACTGTAATCTACAGTAGAACACACTCAAGGCGACTATACTGGGTAAAATGAGTGTAAAGGTGACTATATGGCTGTTATTTCATAGTTAAAGGCCTACTGAAATGAATTTTTTTTATTTAAACGGGGATAGCAGATCCATTCTATGTGTCATACTTGATCATTTTGCGATATTGCCATATTTTTGCTGAAAGGATTTAGTTTAGAACAACGACGATAAAGTTCGCAACTTTTGGTCGCTGATAAAAAAAACCTTGCCTGTACCGGAAGTAGCGTGACGTCACAAGTTGAAAGTCCCCTCACATTTCCCCATTGCTTACACCAGCAGCAGAGCGATTGGGACCGAGAAAGCGACGATTACCCCATTAATTTGAGCCAGGATGAAAGATTTGTGGATGAGGAACGTGAGAGTGAAGTATTAGAGTGCAGTGCAGGACGCATCTTTTTTTGCTCTGACCGTAACTTAGGTACAAGGGCTCATTGGATTCCACACTCTCTCCTTTTTCTATTGTGGATCACGGATTTGTATTTTAAACCACCTCGGATACTATATCCTCTTGAAAATGAGAGTCGAGGACGCGAAATGGACATTCACAGTGACTTTTATCTCCACGACAATACATCGGTGAAGCACTTTAGTTACGGAGCTAACGTGATAGCATCGGGCTTAACTGCAGATAGAAACAAAAGAAATAGACCCCTGACTGGAAGGATAGACAGAAAATCAACAATATTATTAAACCATGGACCTGTAACTACACGGTTAATGCTTTCCAGCCTGGCGAAGCTTAACAATGCTGTTGCTAACTTAGCTACGAACCTCGACAGAGCTATGATAAAAACATTAGCTCTCCACCTACGCCAACCCTCATCTGCTCATCAACACCGAAGCTCACCTGCGTTCCAGCGATCGACGGAGCGACGAAGGACTTCACCCAATCATCGATGCGGTCGGCGGCTAGCGTCGGATAGCGCGTCTGCTATCCAAGTCAAAGTCCTCCTGGTTGTGTTGCTGTAGCCAGACGCTAATACACCGATCGCATCTACAGCTTTCTTCTTTGCAGTCTCCATTGTTCATTAAACAAATTGCAAAATATTCACCAACACAGATGTCCAGAATACGGTGGAATTTTGCGATGAAAACTGAGATTTTTGTATTGGATACAATGGCGTCCCAATACTTCCGTTTCAACCATCGACGTCACGCGCATACGTCATCATACCTAGACGTTTTCAACCGGAAGTTTCGCAGGAAATTTAAAATTGCACTTTATAAGTTAACCCGGCTGTATTGGCATGTGTTGCAATGTTAAGATTTCATCATTGATATATAAACTATCAGACTGTGTGGTCGGTAGTAGTGGGTTTCAGTAGGCCTTTAAAGGGCTCTAATTATCAGGGTATTTGTTTTAAATCCAATAATTGGAATTTAATTCCTTAAAATGTCTTAAATTCTGTCAGAACTTAAAAATATATTAATATTACGTTTAAAGCAAATGCTGAAACTTTGGTATCGCTATTAAATGTTTAAATTTTTTACACTTTAGAACATTGGGCATGAAGGCTTTCGAATTCAATGGAAAATCTGAAAAATGTGATATTTGGTGTTTTCAATAAGGAGATGTGAAATGTGAAAGAGCAGGTAATAAATTCATATACTGTATAAAAGTTACAATTAATTTGCGGCTTCTGATTTCCCTTCATATCTTTGTACTTGTTTGTCAGTATGGATTTGAAAGGGTCTTAAATTGTTCATGACGGTCTTTAAAAAAGTCTTAAATTTGACTTGTTGAAACCTGCAGAGACCCTGATTCCATATTAAAAATTATATTCAGAAGGTTGTAAACATTTTGTATGCTTTAACTATTAGAATATTCCATATATCAACAATAATGCCCCCCAAACCTCAACCCCCCACAACAGACAGTCTTTCATCTTCTAAGGCAGTGCTTCTCAATTTTCTGTTACGCCCCCCTTAGGTAGAAGAAAATATTTTGCGCCCCCCCCCCAACTCTCCACTGTGACTATAAATAGTATAATTTGTCTATAAAATTAAAGTTTACTATACCTCTGCAGAACATTTTAAGCTTATTAACATTCATGGAAACAACACACCGTTCTTTCCTCGTCTCCCAACACGCTGTTTGTGATTGACAGCTATGAACACCAATCATTGCATTCCACCGTCAAAATCGTGGGCCCCTGGGCTTCAGCCCAGGTAAGCCCATGCATTAAGGTGGCCTTGATGGTCACGCCTGGAACCAATTGGCCGCGATAAATGTGGGACGACTAAGTCATGTTTGATATGTTTAAAGGTGAGTTTACGGCTGCTTCTACACTAAGCCGGCTAAGGTTGTACAGGGTATTTCCCACCTAACCGTATCCCTGTCTACACACACACACAAACAATGCCATCGTTTATGACCCCCTCCGTCCTCCGGCGCTACGGACCGAGTACGCATGCGCGGAAAATGGCAGACGCGCATATATATTATGTCAAAGTCACCTCTGACCTGGAAGTGTGTCCTTACCCTGTGTTTCAATGTAGCCTATTGCCACATTTCTTCTAATAGTAAACCTTGCTTGCCTCACCATCAGCAGCTGTTAGACTAGCCTATTGTAGTGAATCACACCTGAGCCATCATACATAAATCATATCTTTAATGGACGTGTAAAAGTTAACAATGTGAGAAAGAACATTTTATAACAATAAATCTAGGGATCTAGATATCTGGTCAGGACACTGTGCTTGTAGGCTGAAATTGGCAGTCGTACTTGACGGCCGCAACCACTTCATGGCTTCACAATATTTATGGAGTACAAAACTATCCATCCATCCATCCATTTTCTACCGCTTATTCCCTTCGGGGTCACGGGGGGAGCTGGAGCCTATCTCAGCTACAATCGGGCGGAAGGCGGCGTACACCCTGGACAAGTCGCCACCTTATCACAGGGCCAACACAGATGGACCGACAACATTCACACTCACATTCACACACTAGAGCCAATTTAGTGTTGCCAATCAACCTATCCCCAGGTGCATGTCTTTGGAGGTGGGAGGAAGCCGGAGTACCGGGAGGGAACCCACGCAGTCACGGGGAGAACATGCAAACTCCACACAGAAAGATCCCGAGCCCGGGATTGAACTCAGGACTACTCAGGACCTTCGTATTGTGAGGCAGATGCACTAACCCCTCTCCCACCGTGCTGCCAGTAGTACAAAACTAGACGTTGGGTAATCGCTCGACATACATCGCGGACAATAACTGATAAACTGCATTCGCTGTTTTCCGTAGTCTTCCCTCGTACACGGGAGTCGGCATTCTCATTGTCTCCCCTTCGACAAATGGACAAAGTTTTTCGCTAAGTAGAATCACAGCTGACCTGGACATTTGAAAGTTCTCTTGCCGTTCCGCTGGCACAACACACTCAATGGCAAACATATCCGACCAGGCTGCCGTTCTTCTAGGCTTTATCCAAAACCGTCGCTCAACATTGCTATGTTGCCGTCTGAGATGTGTTTTATCCCAAATAGCTGCAATCGCGCATTTCCTTCTCTTAAGGTATTCATGTGTGATTTCCACAAGCGGCCTGTACATGTAGAAGGAGAAACACGTGCATGTCTGGATGACTCGCCCCCATCTTTTCAGTGGTTACCTCCCGAGTTACGAAACCGCTTCTTATAAAGCTGGCTGTGGCACGTTCTTTCTGGCGTCACTTCCTCTCCGAAGTCAGTTTGTAAACGATCGATGAGTCCATACAAAGCTAAGAGCCGGAGATTCAAGAAATACACGGCTCACTTACCCGTGTAAAAAATTATCCAAAGGGGGAACCTTAAACGATGGGTTAGTGTGACTGACACGGGGCTTAGGCTAAATAATTATTTGTTTAAAGAGTTATCCGGCTTAAAGGGGAACATTATCACCAGACCTATGTAAGCGTCAATATATACCTTGATGTTGCAGAAAAAAGACCATATATTTTTTTAACCGATTTCCGAACTCTAAATGGGTGAATTTTGGCGAATTAAATATTCGCTCTCGGAGCGATGACGTCACAACGTGATGTCACATCGGGAAGCAATCCACCATTTTCTCAAACACCGGGTCAAAACAGCTCTGTTATTTTCCGTTTTTTCGACTGTTTTCCGTACCTTGGAGACATCATGCCTCGTCGGTGTGTTGTCGGAGGGTGTAACAACACGAACAGGGACGGATTCAAGTTGCACCAGTGGCCCAAAGATGCGAAAGTGGCAAGAAATTGGACGTTTGTTCCGCACACTTTACCGACGAAAGCTATGCTACGACAGAGATGGCAAGAATGTGTGGATATCCTGCGACACTCAAAGCAGATGCATTTCCAACGATAAAGTCAAAGAAATCCACCGCCAGACCCCCATTGAATCTGCCAGAGTGTGTGAGCAATTCAGGGACAAAGGACCTCGGTAGCACGGCAAGCAATGGCGGCAGTTTGTTCCCGCAGACGAGCGAGCTAAACCCCCATGGATGTCTTGGCTCACACCGTCCCAAGATGATCAAGAGAAGAATATCGACCCTAGCTTCCCTGGCCTGCTGACATGAGGGTATGTCTGCAGAATATATTAATTGATGAAAATTGGGCTGTCTGCACTCTCAAAGTGCATGTTGTTGCCAAATGTATTTCATATGCTGTAAACCTAGTTCATAGTTGTTAGTTTCCTTTAATGCCAAACAAACACTTACCAATCGTTGGTTAGAAGGCGATCGCCGAATTCGTCCTTGCTTTCTCCCGTGTCGCTGGCTGTCGTGTCGTTTTCGTCGGTTCCGCTTGCATACGGTTCAAACCGATATGGCGCAACAGCTTCAGTTTCTTCTTCAATTTCGTTTTCGCTACCTGCCTCCACACTACAACCATCCGTTTCAATACATTCGTAATCTGTTGAATCGCTTAAGCCGCTGAAATCCGAGTCTGAATCCGAGCTAATGTCGCTATAGCTTGCTGTTCTCTCCGCCATGTTTGTTTGTGTTGGCTTCACTATGTGACGTCACAGGAAAATGGACGGGTGTTTATAACGATGGTTAAAATCAGGCACTTTGAAGCTTTTTTTAGGGATATTGCGTGATGGGTAAAATTTTGAAAATAACTTTGAAAAATATAATAAGCCACTGGGAACTGATTTTTAATGGTTTTAACCCTTCTGAAATTGTGATAATGTTCCCCTTTAAACGATGGGTTAGTGTGGCTGACACGGGGCTTAGGCTAAATAATTATTCGTTTAAGGAGTTATCCGGCTTAATGTAGACAGGGCCTTACGTCTGACAGTATTGATTCAATGTGTTCTCATCATCTCAGAGAAAATGATCAGCAGTGAGGTTCTAGAAGGTGTTCCTCTCCTGGTTCTGGCCAACAAACAAGACGTAGCGGTACTGTGGCAATATTTAAAGTACTCTTTTTCTCTGATGGTGTAGTACTTTTACTCCAGCTTGTCAATGTTTGCTGTCCTTCTACCAGAACTGTTTGTCAGTGTCCGACATTAAAACCTCCTTCAGTGACTGTGCGCCTAAGATTGGCAAGCGAGATTGTCTGGTCCAGCCATGTACGGCCCTCACAGGGTAAGTGTTTGACTGCCGGAACAATGCTGGTGGGGTAGGATGCTCTTCAAAGTTGATGTTTTGTAGGGACGGAGTGAACGAGGGCATTGAATGGATGGTCAAGTGTGTCGTTAGAAACATCCACCGACCGCCTAGACAGAAGGACATCACATAGACGGACCCTCTCGGCGTTCGGGACATTCTTCTTAAGAACTTGGCATTTAAAGAACTTGTAGTGCACTACTCTGGTCCAGGCCAAAAATGTACAAAAACATACTTGGTGGTCTGTTTAGCCTGATTTGCCTTCACACTTTTTGTCAGCGGACCAAATAATGCCCAGTTATCGATATGCAAAATGTTGCATCTTGATTGGACGGTGTTTGTAAGATGTAAATTGTCTTAAACAACATGGCGTACTCCAGGTCACAAACACTCGTAGGACATTCCTTTCTATGGCAGAAAGAGATCCATCATTCACCCTGTTTGGTCCTGGACTGCATTCACACTTGACCAAACCGTACCAGCTCAGCAAACAGACTTTTTTTTTTTTAAATGAACTAAAAATGTGACATGTGAGCGCACCCTGTCCTTCTGTCTGCATCATTTTTACAAAACATCTCTGACTTCTTCCAGATTTGAAAAAAGTCATGTGTTTTGTTACTAATCATTGTTATTGATGCATCATTTTAAAATAGTGTAGATTACATATTGTGCTTCAGCCCCTGCAAGCTGTAAATAAAATGTACAGTGGTTGTCGACATGACTATTGGTGTCAATCGTGTATGAAAAATGTACATCAATCACTCAGCATGATGTCATGTTAGTACTGGAAATCACATTCTTCACCACTGAACAAACCTAACGTTTTGTCTCATGAGCTAACATTCAATTTTATTCTGTTGGCTAATTATAACATCTATGTTTTGTATTTTCTGGCTGTTTGGGGGCAGCAGTAGTCTTTCACAATAAGACACTTTCAGTTTGAGTCAAAAATAAATGACAACTCACTGCTTAGGTGCCCTTGAGCAACACATAAGCAACAGTTTTACATATACAGTACTGCAGACGGACATTGAATGTCCCCCTTGAGGTATAATGATCAGTATAGGAATTGTAACTAATTAAATGTCCAGGAGTAAAAATGAATAATTCAAATTAGCACAGCAAACGTTTATATTTAACGTATTTGAGACGTTTCCAATTGAAACATATATTTCTAGACGGGTGTAAACTGTAAATGATGCATTGCCAATTTAAGTTTAAAGTGTATTTTATCTGGCTTTGCTTTGAATTCAATGTTATTAAAAATGAAAAAAAAAACATGATACAAAGCAAAATTGAAGCAGTGTGCGTTGATGTGAGTGACGTCATCGGCACTTGCTACGCCGCATGCGCAAACAGCATGCTTGAGGACCGTGAACGTGAACGCCTCCAACTGTTATTTGAAGAGTTCCATACGTTGATCGTGAAACATTCAATGCAACATTAAAACAGCGGCGAATGTATTGGATGGTTTAAAAGTAGCGTTTGTCGTTTGCGTTATTTACAAATGCTTCACTGAACCGTGTGACCCTGTACTCTCAACACGCAGCTGGAACGTCGGCGGAAATCGATGCGTTCCGTTTCAAAATAAGATTTCCATCGTTATTAAAGTATCAATGCGTGTTTGACTTTGAATGATAATTATACACTGAAATATGTTTTTTTCATAGGCGATGTGAATATTACAACACTAAGTATTTCATCTTCTAAAGCAAAAGATTAAAAACGCCCGACTGTTAGAACATTCCATTTATTCACAATAATCAGTTCAGTTCAGTTTCAGTTTATGTCGAACATGCGTACAATACAATGTAATGCATTACACAATTCCAGTTGTTTCATTACAGCACGTCCGAAAAGGACTAGGAAGAAGCAGAGTTTATCCAACCCTACTCCTTTTCATACCATAGCAATTGTATCCAATGTTCTTGTTCTCTGTAACAGAACAGTGAACAAATAACTAATAAATAAATAAATAATATACCATAGCAAGCATACAAATATTAAATACATAAATAATCTTTATCTCAATAAAAAAATAAAATGATTCTTGTTCTGTGTACTTTGTGAACACTTGGTGCTTTGTTTGATTTCATTGGTTAATCCCTTCCATAATTTAATCCCACATGCTGATATACTAAAGGTTGTAAGTGTTGTACGAGCATACGAATGTTTTAAATTAGATTTTCCTCTAAGGTTATATTTCTCCTCTTTTGTTAAGAATTCTGTCCATCCAATTGGAATTTAATTCCTTAAAATGTCTTAAATTCTGTCGGAACTTAAAAATATAATAAATGTTACGTTTAAAACAAATGCTCAAACTTTGGTCTCGCTTTTAAATGTTTCAATTTATTACACTTTAGAACTTTGGGCATGAAGACTTTCAAATTCAATGGAAAATCAGAAAATGTTGATATTTGGTGTTTTTAATAAGGTGATGTGAAATGTGAAAGTAGTTTATTTATTTTAATTTTAATTTTTTGAATTTTATAAACCTTTATTTATAATATGCAACATTTGTATACAATCCATCCATCCATCCATTTTCTACCGCTTATTCCCTTTGGGGTCGCAGGGGGCGCTGGAGCCTATCTCAGCTACAATCGGGCGGAAGGCGGGGTACACCCTGGACAAGTCGCCACCTCATCGCAGGGCCAACACAGATAGACAGACAACATTCACACTCACATCCACACACTAGGGCCAATTTAGTGTTGCCAATCAACTTATCCCCAGGTGCATGTCTTTGGAAGTGGGAGGAAGCCGGAGTACCCGGAGGGAACCCACGCAGTCACGGGGAGGACATGCAAACTCCACACAGAAAGATCCCGAGCCCGGGATTGAACCCAAGACTACTCAGGACCTTCGTATTGTGAGGCAGATGCACTAACCCCTCTGCCACCGTGAAGCCCTTGTATACAATCAACAAATAAAAATAATCAAAAACAAGTACCGGTACAGAAACAGTACAATAACAGTACAAAACAGCGCCAGGGGGTTGTACATTCAATAAAGTAACTAAAATAGAATGCAAAATAGTATTTTGCATTCTATTTTATATGGCTTTACATTTTGTTACATATATATTTGGAAAATATATATATGAAACAAAATGTAAAACCATAGGCTCACACAAGTTCCGTGAATAATTTAAATTTGGAACACAGCATCATAGTTTTCACAGCTTTTTGATTGTTAGAGGTAGATAGTGTTTTAAAGTCTGAGTTTCTGAGTTATTGTGCAGATATATGGGGAAATAACTACAAATGTGCGCTACATTCGCTAATCGTGTTACAAAAAAGATCAATTAGAATAATACATAATGTTAAATATAGAGAACATACAAACCCTTTATTTATTGAGTCAAAAATACTAAAGTTTGGTGATTTGGTAAAATTGCAAACTATAACCTGCTACCAAAGAATGTACAAAAATGCTGCTCAACTAAAGAGAAGAAATATAACCTTAGAGGAAAATCTAATTCAAAACATTTGTTTGCACGTACAACACTTGGAACTTTTAGCATATCAGTATGTGGAATTAAATTATGGAATTGATTAAGTAAAGAAGTTAAACATTGTACTGATATGATCCAGTTTAAGAGGTTGTTCAAATTAATAGTGCTTACAAAGTACAAAGAAGAAGAAGTATGACAAATACTTTCAACCTTATTGAAAATAAGATATTCTTCATCTCAGTATAATAATAATGACTGAATTAATTAATTACATATTACAAAACTGTTGTGTATACTAATTCACAGATGTTATTTTATTATAAAAAGGTCAGTAAATGATTCTATATATTTGTAAACGCTCTGAAGTGGGAAAGGGGTAGGATTAAATAAGCTTTGCTTCTTCCTACTCCTTTTCGGACGTGATGTAAAATGAAATGATATGAAATTGTGTGATGTATTATACTGTAAGTGTGTTCATGTTCGAAATAAACTAAAGAAAGAAAGAAAGTAGAGTTCTAATTCTTTTTAAAAGGCACAAAAAGACCTCTTAAGACCCACTTTTATTCTCTGGCTTTTAACACTACGTGAGTTGTGTGGTCCTCTGTTGTCCTCTGTGTTTTTAAAATGTTGATTTCTATTTACTGTTTTAATTGGTTTCACCCTTTAAAATCATTTTTAATCATATGTATTTTATATTGGTTTTATATGTATTTATTTTTTGTTTTTATTCAGTCATCGGTGGAGCTAAGGATAATGTTTTAATATTGTTTTTAATATTGTTGTGCAGCACTTTGGAAACATTTTGTTGTTCAAATGTGCTATATAAATAAAGTGGATTGGATTGGATTGAGAAAACAGGTCGGGTATTGAAAAACTTACATTTATGAATATAAAACTTAGCCAATAGTATAATGAGGTTGCAAAGGTAAAATTCCTTTACAATTTTTTTTTTTGTGTGAAAGTAGTTCCCACCAAATGGATGCCTTAAATCAGTGGTCCTCAACCACTGGATCGCGGCCCGGTACCGGTCCGTGGATCGATTGGTACCGGGCCGCACAAGAAAAGAAAAAAAAAGAAATTATTTAAATTTTTTTATTAAATCAACTTAAAAAACACCAGATACACTTACAATTGTGCACCATCCCAAAAAACCTGCCTCCCCCATTTACACTCATTTACACTCATTCGCACAAAAGGGTTGTTTCTTTCTGTTATTAATATTCTGGTTCCTACATTATATATCAATACAGTCTGCAGGGATACAGTCCGTAAGCACACATGATTGTATTTCTTTATGTATTTCAAATGTGCTATATAAATAGTGCATTGGATTGGATTGAGAAAACAGGTCGGGTATTGAGAAACTTACATTTATGAATATAAAACTTAGCCAATAGTATAATGAGGTTGCAAATGTAAAATTCCTTTTCAATTTTTTTTATTTTTTATGTGAAAGTAGTTCCTACCAAATGGATGCCTTAAATCAGTGGTCCCCAACCTTTTTGTAGCTGCGGACTAGTCAACGCTTGAAAATTTGTCCCACGGACCGGGGAGGGGGATGGTATGTTATTTTATTTTTTATTTTTTTTAATTTTTTTTTATAAAAAAATACAATCATGCGTGCTTATGGACTGTATCCCTGCAGACTGTATTGATCATTCATTCATGTTCTTTTTATTCCTTTCATGAAAATGCATATATACAAGCCATATACGGTACATTTGACACTTTCATTGGGTTTTTTTTGTTTCTCATACATTTCCATGATCATTATATTGATATATAATGTAGGAACCAGAAATATTAATAACAGAAAGAAACAACCCTTTTGTGCGAATGAGTGTGAATGAGTGTAAGGGAGGTTTTTTGGGTTAGTGTACTAATTGTAAGTGTATCTTGTGTTTTTTATGTTGATTTAATTATATATATAAACGTGTGTATATATATATATATATATATATATATATATATATATATATATATATATATATATATATATATATATATATAATTTTTACTGCGATGAGGTGGCGACTTGTCCAGGGTGTACCCCGCCTTCCGCCCGGTTGTAGCTGAGATAGGCTCCAGCGACCCCAAAAGGGAATAAGCGGTAGAAAATGGATGGATGGATATAATTTTTATTTTTTATTTTTTTATTTCCTTCTGCGGCCCGGTATCAATCGATTCACGGACCGGTACTGGTTGGGGACCACTGCCTTAAATTACGTTCCTTTTATTTTGATAAGTTCACCGGAAGTCATTTTTATGCCTCGTTATTTTCTTTCAACTGCCCGACTTTCTATTTGCTGCTACAGTTCAAAACTCGACAACGTCGTTTTATCGACACTACCGTTGGTAAAAAAAAAAATTTAAAAATAAAATAATGACGTTGGGATCAAGTGAGTGACGATGAGCGCGGTTGGTGGCGACAACTGCCGGAGACGCACGAGGAGCGCGCGGGCCTGCTCCGGGCCAACAGCGGGGCTAGCTAACGACGGCGCCGTGTTACGATGCTTGAGTGTCGGCAACGACCATGACATGGGGGACCACGTCGGGGTCTTCAAGCGGGGCGACCTGCAGCGGAAGGTCATGGCTCCGCGCTACAGCCTGCTCCGGGAGGTGGGGAGGGGCACGTACGGCGTGGTGTACGAGGCGCTGGCCCGCAGGTCCGGTGCCAGGGTGGCGGTGAAGAAGCTCCGGTGCGACGCGCCGGAGAACGTGGAGCTCGCCCTGCAGGAGTTCTGGGCTCTGACCAGCTTGGAGAAACGCCATGAGAACGTCGTGCAGCTGGAAGAGTGCGTCCTACAAAGGAACGGGATGGCCCAGAAAATGAGCCATGGGAACAAACGCTCCAAGCACTACCTACGCCTTGTGGAAACGTCTCTCAAAGGTGACTTTTAGCCTCATATTGTGTAACTTTATACAACAAGTGAGCTGTTTTTAGCTGAGTCACGTTAGCACTGATTTTCTTATAAAGCTACTTAGCTCTTTTAGTTGTGACGTCACCATGTCCTAACAACTATACTAACTCTTGCTAAAGGGCATTTTGGGGGTTGACAGCTAATTTTAAGCAATATTTAATGGTTGGAAGAAGGAAAAGTGAGTGCAGTGAAACCCTGAATGATCCCAGACAATTGTTGTCGCCATGACAGCCTCAAGGGGGATGGGTCCATTTGTCTCCCAAAATGGAGTCGCTTGGTTGACCACATATGTCATAACATTATGTGTACAGCTCCACTAATGGACATTGGAGTGTTACTTTCAAAGGCAGAATTAAAGTATTGCTAGAAACACAATTTTATATGGGACTTTATTGTATTATATGTATAGTACATGTTCCAAAAATAAAAAAGCATAAAACACCACCAGAATTAGAGATATTACAAGTCAAAGTGATGAAGCTTAGTGTTACGCTCATGACTTGGTGTAACTAAACTAGGGCTGCAACAACTAATTGATTAAATCGATTATAAAAATAGTTGCCGATTAATTTAGTCATCGATTCGTTGGATCTATGCACTGCGCATGCGCAGAAGCTTTTTTTTTTTTTTTTTTTTTTTTTTTTTAATAAACCTTTATTTATAAACTGCAACATTTACAAACAGCTGAGAAACAATAATCAAAATAAGTATGGTGCCAGTATGCTGGTTTTTTTCAATAAAATACTGGATAAGATAGAAATGTAGTTTGTCTCTTTTATCTGATTATTAATCGATTAATCAAAGTAATAATCGACAGATTAATCGATTATCAAATTAATCGTTAGTTGCAGCCCTAAACTAAACATTACCCTATAAGATGAAGGCAAATGCATTTTATTGATATTTGAAATGTTTTCAATGTTTATAAATGAATATTTAAATATATTAAATGTAAAAAAAGGAAATAAATATTCAAAATAAGATCATTAAATTAAATCTAGTTTGGTTACACCATCATGAGCACAACACAAGGTTGTAAAAGTTTCAACTACAATTCTAAATAAGATGTCGAAAGCAAACTGAAATCAAATACACACAGCTTAAAGATTGATCAATACTTATTTAAATTTAGTAAGACATAAATATGATGATTTGTCAAAATATAAAATAAATGTACCTGAACAGAACGCTCATGTTGGTTACACCAAAAAGTAACGCTATGAATCGTGTTTTTCCAATTTTTGGGGGCATTTTTATGCTATTTCCAAGCATCTATTTTTTATTATCGTTGATGGTCAAACTAATGCATATTATATATGCATGCCTTAGTAAACAAAAAAAGTCATATTTATTTTGATTGTTACATTTTGAGTACATTTGTGCAGGTGGGTGCGAATGTACACATTACCAGAGCTGTACACTTATATAAAACCACACTCTACCTTTTAACTGACAAGTACATCAAAGCAGTGTTTTTCAACCTTTTTTTTGAGTCAAGGCACATTTTTTTCATAGAAAAAATCCTGAGGCACACCACGAGCAGAAAACATAAAAAAATTACCGTATTTTCCGCACTATAAGGCGCACCGGATTATTAGCCGCACCTTCAATGAATGGCATATTTCATAACTTTGTCCACCAATAAGCCGCCCCGGACTATAAGCCGCGCCTACGCTGCGCTAAAGGGAATGTCAAAAAAACAGTCAGATAGGTCAGTCAAACTTTAATAATATATTAAAAACCAGCGTTCTAACAACTCTGTTCACTCCCAAAATGTACGCAAATGTGCAATCACAAACATAGTAAAATTCAAAATAGTGCAGAGCAATAGCAACATAATGTTGCTCGAACGTTAATGTCACAACACACAAAATAAACATAGCGCTCACTTTCTGAAGTTATTCTTCATTCGTAAATCCTTCGTCTTCGGTGTCCGAAGTGAAAAGTTGGGCAAATTTACGATCCACTGGCAGATGTTGGCGTCGTCTGGCGCTGCCTCCTCGTCTTAGTGAAGGTGTGTTCGCCTTCTGTCATCCATTGTTCCCACGCAGTTAGCAGTCTAGCTTCGAATGCCCTGTTGACACCAATATCTAGCGGCTGGAGGTCTTTTGTCAATCCACCCGGAATGACGGCGAGTATTGAATTAAGCGCGTAAGCGTGTCTCTCAATGTGCTGTTATGAGCTAGCAAATATAACAACTACACTACCCAGCATGCAACGATAGTTACGAGCATGCGCGGTAGCCCTGAGAAGCGTTGTATGCTGGCAGTTAGCACGCTGTGAGTAAACGTTGAGAACTCAGTTAACACGCCTCGTCTGCATTATTTATAATTAGACAGACAACGCACTTAATAGGAGCCATTTTGGGGTCTTTACATAAACACACAAATGGAAATGAAACGTCACATATCCCAGCATGCACCGCGCGCTTCTTCGTCATCCATTGTTCCCACGCAGTTAGCAGTCTAGCTTCGAATGCCCTGTTGACACCAATATCTAGCGGCTGGAGGTCTTTTGTCAATCCACCCGGAATGACGGCGAGTATTGAATTAAGCGCGTAAGCGTGTCTCTCAATGTGCTGTTATGAGCTAGCAAATATAACAACTACACTACCCAGCATGCAACGATAGTTACGAGCATGCGCGGTAGCCCTGAGAAGCGTTGTATGCTGGCAGTTAGCACGCTGTGAGTAAACGTTGAGAACTCAGTTAACACGCCTCGTCTGCATTATTTATAATTAGACAGACAACACACTTAATAGGAGCCATTTTGGGGTCTTTACATAAACACACAAATGGAAATGAAACGTCACATATCCCAGCATGCACCGCGCGCTTCTTCTACGGGGAAAAAAGATGGCGGCTGTTTACCGTAGTTGCGAGACCTAAACTTTATGAAAATGAATCTTAATATTTATCCATATATAAAGCGCACCGGGTTATAAGGCGCACTGTCAGCTTTTGAGAAAATTTGTGGTTTTTAGGTGCGCCTTATAGTGCGGAAAATACGGTAAACTCAAGCAGCCGATATTGACAATAAAAAGTCGTTCCTGCAATTGTTGGATATGAATTCAAACCATAATCAAGTGTGCGTCACTATAGCTCTTGTCTCGAAGTAGGTGTAATGTCACGACCTGTCACATCACGCCGTGACTTATTTTGAGTTTTTTTTGGTGTTTTCCTGTGTGTATTGTTTTCAGAATCAAAAATACTTTATTAATCTCTGAGGGGAAATTAAAATGTTCAGCACAATCCCATTCAAGATCAGACAAACATTACAGGGAGACAGAACAGGATCGCTGATGGGTCTGCCAACGTCCGGCGCCCCTTACAAAAATGGTGAGATACAGGTAAACAACGGATGGGGTGAGAGAAAAAAAATTAAAAATAAATCTGTCTGAGCCTAGGCCCCTGGAGAGGGGTCCAGACTGAGGCCAAGGGAAAAAACAACAACTCATAGCCATAGCACACATTGATTGAAACTTTTATTAGTAGATTGCACACTACAGTACATATTCCGTACAATTGACCACTAAATGGTAACACCCAAATACGTTTTTCAACTTATTACATGTGTGTAAGAGGGAAACATCAAAGGACATTAAAGACATTAAAAAGAGCAGAGCTGATGCAACCGCCACTTCTACATACAACTATAAATAAAAAGTAAAGTTCTTGTCTTGCGCTCCTCGGATGTACTTTGTGGACGCCGTCTGCTCCACACGCTGTCAGTCTTTGCTGTCGTCCAGCATTCTGTTTTTGTTTACTTTGCAGCCAGTTCAGTTTTAGCTTCATCTTGCATAGTCATCCTTAAGATTCAATGCCTTTTCCTAGGGGCACTCGCCTTGGTTTAAGCATTAGATACCTTTTTTTTACCTGTACGCTGCTTCCCGCATATTGTGATCACGAGCTACAAAGCAATTAGCTACCTGCTGCCACCTACTGATATGCTGACCTCTAGACAGTGCAGACACTCAACAACGGCACATTTGCGGATTATAATTACTGGTTTGCATGAAATATTTTTAACCTAATTAGGTGAAATTACGTAATCTCCCACAGCACACCAGACAATATCTCACGGTACGGTAGTGTGCCGCGGCACAGTGGTTGAAAAACGCTGCATCATAGAACCGTTTCATTTTACACGAGCAAACCATCTGGTACTGTATCGGAATCACAATCAGAAAATACTTTAACAATCCCAGAGGGGAAATTAAGATTTTCAGCCCAATACCATTCAAGATCACACAAACAATACAGGGAGACAGAACAGGATCGCTGAGGGGTCTGCCAACTTCTGGCTCCCCTTACAAAAAAGGTGAGAAACAGGTAAACGCTGGGTAGAGGGTCTGGGGGGTTAAGAGAAAAAAAATTCAGTCTAAGCCTGGGCCCAAGGGGGAAAAACCTCATAGCCGTAGCACACATAAATATGTGTGTAAGAAGGAAACATCAAAGAACGCAAAGGACATTAAAGACATTAAAAGAACAGAGCTGATGCAACCAGCCACTTCTAACATACACATATGTTTTGATGATATATTTGAACGATATTAAAATCTCACAGTATGATATTATCACGGTATTAAGGCCACAGTACAATATTATTGCAGTAAGTAAAGAAGATGACTTGGAATAATGCTTTAGTGTGGAAAATTAAGTGCTACTTATGTTACAGATAAAACACACGTACTGTAAAAAACAAAAACAAATACTTAAAGCTCAAATGTTGTAATCCTCTTTATTACTACCAATTAGTATATTGGTATATTAGTCAATATTTTGGTACCGGTACCAAAATTATTTCGATATTTTTCAGTACCTTTCTAAATAAAGGGGACAACAAAAAATTGCATTATTGGCTTTATTTTAACAAAAAATCTCACGATATATTAAACATATGTTTCTTATTGCAAGTTTGTCCTTAAATAAAATCGTGAACATACTAGACAACTTGTCTTTTAATAGTAAGCAAGCAAACAAAGCCTCCTAATTTAACTGCTGACGTATGCAGTAACATATTGTGTCATTTATCATTCTATTATTTTGTCAAAATTATTAAGGACAAGTGGTAGAAAATGAATTGTTAATCTACTTGTTCATTTACTGTTAATATCTGCTTACTTTCTCTTTAAACATGTTCTATCTACACTTCTGTTAAAATATAATAATCACGTATTCTTCTGTTGTTTGATACTTTGTATTAGTTTTGGACGATACCACAAATGTGGGTATCAATCCGATACCAAGTTGTTACAGGATCATACATTGGTCATATTCAAAGTCCTCATGTGTCCAGGGATGTATTTCCTGAGTTTATAAACATAATATAAATTTTAAAAATGTTGCGATGCTAAATAATATTGACGTAATCATAGTAGAATCGACTCGATACGCTCCTGTACTTGGTATCATTACAGTGGATGTTAGGTGTAGATCCACCAACGGCGTTTGTTTACATGTTGACGTTGGTAAGCTACGGTGTGTAGTGGAGTATGTTTAGCTATTCCTTGTCCTGCAGGGATGATATTTGTAAGAAACTTACTTTATTTGTCACCACAGAGACAAGGATTAGTCATTTAGAAGTAGCTAAAACACTGCAGACTGCGGATGGACTTTAACCGCTGGCTAGCTAGCCATGTCTTAAAGCACCTCTTCCTGAGGGCGTTTCAGTCTTACAACTTCACCTTTATCTTTAGTTTTTAGACCAAAATGCGTCCGTTCTCCCTTTTCTGTCTACACACTGTCTGCTTGTAAGTACTCTGTGTGTATGCGCTGCCGAACATGCTCGTCTGCTTGTAAACCAGCAATGTCACGACGTGACAACGACAGGGGGCGGGGGACCGGTACTTTTTAGAGGCGGTATAGTACCGAATATGATTCATTAGTATTACTACTACCGGTATATCGTACAACCCTAGTTATTAATTATCTTAATTAGTGGACTAATCAGAATAAGAAGTGTAGACATATTCAGTGGATCTAATTTAGCCATCAGCTTGAGACATTTTTAGGCACGTCCTAACATTAAATATGACTTTCATTTAGAAATATTTATTTATACTGTAACTGTGCTACCCACTAAGCTGTTACAAAAATAACTATTAAACTTTTCTCCATTTGCTTTAAAGGTACCAAGGAGCACAGTGGACTCCCATCATTGTAACCAAAAAATAAGTTGACTAACCCACAAAATATATCTTTGACTGCATTACTGATGTGTGTTACAGGTGAGAGAGTGCTCACGCCTTCAGAGGAGCCGTGTTACCTGTGGTTCGTCATGGAGTTCTGTGAAGGAGGTGACCTCAACCAATTCATCCTGTCTCGGCGGCCCAACTCGCAGACCAACACCAGCTTCATGCTGCAACTGACCTGTGCTGTGGCTTTCTTGCACCAAAACAAGATTGTACATCGAGACCTCAAACCAGACAACATCCTTATCTCAGAGAGCTCAGGGACTCCCGTCCTCAAGGTGGCAGACTTTGGCTTGAGCAAAGTTTGTGCAGGTTTAGGAAACGCCATTGAAGGCAAAGACGGCGAGGACAAGAACAAAAATGTGAACGTGAACAAGTTTTGGTTGTCGTCGGCATGCGGTTCTGACTTTTACATGGCTCCTGAAGTGTGGGAAGGGCACTACACTGCCAAGGCTGATATATTTGCTCTTGGCATCATCATTTGGGCCATGTTGGAGAGGATTACTTTCATCGATGCAGAGTCCAAGCGAGAGCTCCTTGGAAGCTACGTGAGACAAGGCTCGGACATTGTGCCAGTGGGTGAGGCGCTGCTAGAGAATCCAAAGATGGTACTAAACATCCCACAGAAGCGCAGGTCATGCATGTCTGATGGTGTGAGGAAGCTGCTGCTGGACATGCTCGCCGTCAACCCTCAGGACCGACCAGATGCTTTTCAGCTGCACACCAGAATGGACCAGGTTACATGTCCCGCATGGCGCTCATCCTGATCCTCCCTCAGGTAACAGTCACATGACTTCTTCAGCCTGTTTTGCTTCGTCTAAATTAGATACCTGGGACAATTTATCAGTTAATTGGCAATAACTACCGTACTGCTAAGTTTTTTAACTCAAACTTCTCCATCTAGGTCAGTGGTTCTTAACCTTGTTGGAGGTACCGAACCCCTCCAGTTTCATATGCACATTCACCGAACCCTTCTTTAGTGAAAATAAAAAAAAAAAATTTTTTTCAAATTCAAGACAAAGTTATATGTTTTTGGTAACACTTTAGTATGGGGAACATATTTTAAGTAACAAAGACTTAATTTAGAGTTATTTGGTTAGGTTTAGGGTTAGAGAGTTAGGGTTATAATAAGGCCATGCCGAATAAAGCATTAATAAGTACTTAATAATGACTAGTTAAGAGCCGATATGTTACTAATTTGCATGTTAATAAGGAACTAATTAATGGTGTTACCATGTTTTATTACTGGTGCACAAAATGAACCGTGCATGAACATCACCTTGTTCAAAGAACAAAACCAACACAGTGCATAAACTCACAACAAATTACACACCTGCAAATCAGTCTGACTTCTGCTGTTGCCGTATCCGTAATACGCCGATAGGGAGAAGTTTGTATTTACACGATGAGTCGGGTGTGTCTTGACCTCGGCCAAACCCCTGAGCCCGACTCACCGAACCCCTAGGGTTCGATCGAACCCAGGTTAAGAACCACTGATCTAGGTGAAGGAAAGGATCTGGGACAAAAGTTTGATTTCCGATGTAAAAAGGACACAGCTAATTAGAAATTTTATGCACGTTTTATGAAAACATGAGAAAAAAATTGGTTAGTAATTTAATTTTGTAGCAGTCGCAACTAATTTTTGTATTACTGCAATTCTAACCCATGCAAACAATTACAATCATTACAAAACATTTTTGGAGTTTATTGATATTAAAACGTTTCAGTTATTTCGTTGAGAGACAACAAGCAACTCAAACATTCTGAATATGATTACTTAAAATGAAAAAAATAACCACAACATATATAAATTATAGGGGTGGAAACTCGTTCGGTACACCTCTGAACAGAACCGGAACCCCCGTACCGAAACGGTTCAATACAAATACACGTACGTGTATTTGTATTGAACCGTTTCGGTACGGGGGTTCCGGTTCTGTTCAGAGGTGTACCGAACGAGTTTCCACACGGACATGTGTCCTTGGGCAAGACACTTTACCCACCTGCTCCCAGTGCCACCCACACTGGTTCAAATGTAACTTAGATATTGGGTTTCACTATTAAAACAAAGCTGTTTTTATTTTCTTTCAAACTGTCATTGCTCAAAACATAATATTAAATCAAAATCAATGTTATTATGAATTATTGACCTATCCAAGGTTCCGATTACTTCACATCAAATATTCCACTAAGAAAAATATTTTTGGTGGAAGATTTTGCAAATTTGGTAAATAAATAACCCAAAAATGTATATTTTGTTGTTTTCTTACTGTACCGAAAATAACTGAACCGTGACCTCTAAACCGAGGTACGTACCGAAACAACATTTTTGTGTATCGTTACACCCCTAATAAATGAGGCTAATAAAACAAAGCCAAAAAAATTCTGCATTGCCGTTAGCAACAACAGCGTAACAAGTGGAGTTGTATCTCTGTTGGTTGACAAAAATAAAATGAATAAAATATTTGAGTGAAGCAAGGCAGGTTTATTCATTGAGCACAATTCATACACAAGGCAATTAAAAGCGCTTTACAGAACATTAAAAAAGGCTAAAATAAAAATGTTTCAAATTAAAATCACCCGCCTCACATCTTTAGGAAGACCATTCCAGATTTTTGGAGCATAAAACTGAAACGCAGTTTTATCATTTTTGGTCCTGATTCCAAGCACCAGCGGGTGAGGTTTCCAAGAGCTCGAGATGGTTCATATGGCTCTAACATGTCAGAGATATACTTTGGCACAAGACTTATACACAAGGAGAGATGTTTTAAAGTCTATTCTCTGAGCAACAGGAAGCCAGTGCAGTGACCTAAGCACTGAATTAATATGGTCGTATTTCCTGGTTCTAGTTAGGACGATGAGGTGGCGACTTGTCCAGGGTGTATCCCGCCTACCGCCCGAATGCAGCTGAGATAGGTTCCAGCACCCCCCGGGCCCCCAAAAGGGACAAGTGGTAGAAAATGGAATGATGAATGGATAGTTAGGACTCTAGCAGCAGCATTTTGGATGTACTGCAGCTGCTGTACAGCTCGTTTAGAGAGTTCAGTGAGAAGGAAATTCAGTACATGTTCTGATGAGTATCTGAGTATCTGACTCAGAGCAAACATTAAAGAGATGATTTAAAAAAAAATGTAGATATAAAAATTAAAAAAACAATTCTGATTCACTTCATATGTATGTTTGTTCTCCTAGTTTGCACCAATAGTTGAGTCACAAAGATATTATGTGAATGTCTGCAAGTCCGCGGTAAGGGCAGAATATCCAGACGCTCCAGGTTAATTTCAACAAATGTCAAATGTGAATTACTGAATGACAAGGGGCGTCATATAACATTTTACCCCAAACGTACTCCTGGCCATGTCATGTTCTGTCACTGACAATAATATGAGGACATATTTTCCTCTCATACGTCCGGTAGCTTTCGTATACCGGGAAAAGGACAGGTATTTTGGCTCTGGCAGTTTTACGGTATATTTTGCTTTCACATGAGTTCCTAAAACATATTATTTTCACCTGTTTTCTTCTCATTTGTCAACTATTTATTTTGTAAACGTCTATTTTGGCGAATAATTATGACGCTCATCGCACATTGATGACATTCTGTCAAATGAAGTTTCAAGTTTTATTTGTCACATGCAGAGTACACCACAGTGAAATGCTTTTTTCCATGCTCTTCAGATATTGCGTACAGTGGGATCCAAACACTAGTTGCAAAATCTAATACACTAAATACCAAAAATACCAAAATTTTAATAGCTCTGATGTACATTAATTACAAGACAATAAGTTGCACAATAGGTATCAGTACAAGTAGAAGTACAGTAGTCAAATACAGTATCAGTATCAAGATCAAATAGTATAACAGTATAGGAAGCAACAAATATTAAGGTGTCTACAGTTCTTTGGCAGTTGAGTAGTGACAGTAGTATGAACAAAGGTAATGGAACAGTATGACTTTCATTATACTCTTGTTTTTACATTATTGAATGAACAGTATATGGGGCGGTATAGCTCGGTTGGTAGAGCGGCCGTGCCAGCAACTTGAGGGTTGCAGGTTCGATCCCCGCTTCCGCCATCCTAGTCACTGCCGTTGTGTCCTTGGGCAAGACACTTTACCCACCTGCTCCCAGTGCCACCCACACTGGTTTAAATGTAAATTAGATATTGGGTTTCACTATGTAAAGCGCTTTGAGTCACTTGAGAAAAAGCACTATATAGATGTAATTCACTTCACAGTATTGTAGTCTGGTAATTACAGTGTAAGTAAAGTGATTCTTGTGCGTGCGGTTTTGTGCATTTGTGATAAACTGTTAATCAGCGGTGCAGTTGAGCAGTCTGATGGCTTGGGGATAGAAGCTCCTCCTGAGTCTCTCCGTGTTGGCCATGAGACTCCGGTAGCGCTTGCCTGACTGCAGCAGTGAGAAGAGGCATGCGACCAGAGCGTTCTAATTGAGGACGCATCGCACGTATATCCGATTTTCATATTATCTGATTTATGTGTTTCCACATATAAAAGAGGCCTAGGTCTGAAATGAAACATTTGGAAGTCCACTGTTCACACTGACATGAAAAAATCCAATACAGGTCGCATATGGGCAAAAAAAATCGCAATTGAACTGCAGTGTGAATTAGCCCTTAGAATGCAGATGAGATAGACTCCAGCACCCCCTGCGAACCCAAAAGGGACAAGCGGTAGAAAATGGATGGCTGGATGGATTATATAACTGATAATTATCCCGCTGATATTAGGAATGATGTCACACTACAACATTAAAAATAGCTCTAATCAGGTGAGATTTACCCGCATTGTGCTGTAGGTGGGTTAGTGTGACCAAATCTAGCGTTCCTATCATAGGAGGTTCTAAACTGCCTCTAAAAACCCACCGGCACTCACTCCCGAAAAGTGCAAAAAGTTTTGCCGGAGACAACCCAAAGGCTAGCGTTCTTCTTGCCCGCTCAGGTGAACATGAAGGGGAAGACATGCAACCTCTCTATTCCACAGCTAACGTGCTGTGTTTGTGACACCGTTGCAAGCAGCCCGGAGATAAATCAATACAGCCGGTCGTACAAATATACTGATACTGATGCATCTTCAACATTATTGAATGATTCCATTTTTGACCACTCTTATAATCCGACAAAAACACAGGATGGCGGGCAAAAATATCAATGAAATATTTAAATTATTTCCTTATTCTGTTTTCGTTACATGCAATATTTGAGTGAAATAAGGTCAACAGTGTAAAAAAACAAAAAATGAGTAAAAATTGGCTCTAATTTTAATCCTTTGGTTTTTCTCCTTAAAGCCCTGATGTGTGTCTCCATGGACTTACTTCCTGAGTTTGTAATTAACAAAAAAAGTTTGTTGTGATTAAAAAAAAAAAGAAAAAAGATTTTAATCAACTTATTATTGATCATACACTGATGATACTATATATTTCAGGGCTATTTAACTACATATTGAAGAGGGCCGCAGTTTTAAGAGCCCAATGGCTCAGGAGCCGGACATCGAAATGTGGATGTTTCATTCGGAAGTGCCTCTGCAGGTTATATTCCTTCGAGACGGCGTTTACTTACCGTATTTTTCGGATTATAAATCGCAGTTTTTTTCATAGTTTGGCCGTGGGTGCGACATATACTCCGGAGCGTCTTGTGTGTGAAATTATTAACACATTACTGTAAAATATCAAATAATAATATTTATCTCATTCGCGTAAGACGAAGCAAATGGCAGCAGTCATTTCAACCATAAAGAATTCGGCGGGGGAGGGTCAAGGCAGAAGTGCATTGTGGGTCATGGGATGCTAACTGCTATATGCTGTATACTACTGCCGTAGCTATTAAAATGGATCACATCGACATTGGCGGTAACTTATAAAAACTGAGAAGGGCTGAACTAAAATGGCACCGAAAAGGAAATCATAAACTGCGGATTACAAGCTGGACGTAGTGAAATATGCAGCAGAGAACGGCGATCGAGCAGCAGAAAGAAAGGGGGCGGTATAGCTCGGTTGGTAGAGCGGCCGTGCCAGCAACTTGAGGGTTGCAGGTTCGATCCCCGCTTCCGCCATCCTAGTTACTGCCGTTGTGTCCTTGGGCAAGACACTTTACCCACCTGCTCCCAGTGCCACCCACACTGGTTTAATTGTAACTTAGATATTGGGTTTCACTATGTAAAGCGCTTTGAGTCACTTGAGAAAAAGCGCTATATAAATGTAATTCACTTCACTTCACTTCACATACCAGAGGCGACACCGGAGAGGAAGATTTCATGGGATTTAGCGATTAGGAGTGACAGATTGGTAAACGTATAGCATGTTCTATATGTTATAGTTATTTGAATGACTCTTACCATAATATGTTACGTTAACATACCAGGCACGTTCTCAGTTGGTTATTTATGCCTCATATAACGTACACTTATTCAGCCTGTTGTTCACTATTCTTTATTTATTTTAAATTGCCTTTCAAATGTCTATTCTTGGTGTTGGATTTTATCAAATAAATTTCCCTCAAAAATGCGACTTATACTCCAGTGCGACGTACATGTTTTTTTCTTTCTTTATTGTGCATTTTCGGCCGGTGCGACGTATACTCCGGAGCGACTTATAGTCCGAAAAATACGGTAATTGCAAGGTAAACACATCTGCTTTCACACCACATGTCAATAAATTCATTATTCTGCCCTCGCTATTCGTTTCCAGCGTGTACAGCTAGTTTTTAACCTGACTCTCGCCAGACCCTTGTAGTTCGCTGAGCTCCACACATGGGTCTGGGCTCGAAGGCATTGCAAACTCCTTCCAGATAGCAAAAACTAATGAACCAATCAGGATCGCCGGGCGGGATTTCATAGATGTGACGTAGCGGCGAAGCGACTGTTTGATTCAAACAACAATGGCGGCACGCAGCCCTCGCTGCATCGTGTGCTGACATTGATTCTGCTATTGCAACTGTTTTGTCGAATATATCGAATATTAATTCTTTAAAAAATGAACAGAGAACGGTTTTGAAGGCATTTATTGGTGGCAAGGATGTTTGGCTCTTCTTCCGACCGGGTTTGGATTTCCCAGCGTCGCTCTCATCAGCGTCACGGGTTGATTTGGATGTGAGTGGTTGAAGTAGCACGTCATTCAAGATAACTGACAAGTGGTTTATCCAATCACATACAATTATTTTTTTTACAAGGCCCCGCCTTCTGATATACATCTCCTATTTATAACTCCCAGATCAATGTGTGGAGCTCAGTGAACTACAAGGATCTGGAAAGAGTCAGGCTAGCTAGTTTTTTGCAATTTATTTAGATTTTTTTTGAGGGTTTAATGAGTCGTCTTCTTTTACTCACCGCACTGCTGCTTTATTGGGACAGATATGCCTCGCTGTTGCACCCTGCGGGGTGGCGGGAGTATTGCATACATGATCAACCCTCGTTTCAATGGTTTCATCAAGCCAATTTGTGGGATGTTCGGCGAGCCAGTTAGATAGGCTGTTTATACTTGGTGTCATTGCTGTATTGCAGCTGCCCACCTTTTTCTACATTTAAGAGCTCTAAGCAGTTAGCATGGCCTATTGCAGTGTTTTTCAATCACTGTGCCGTGTGACAGTCTGGTGTGCCATGGGAGATTATGTAATTTCACCTATTTTGGTCAAAAATATTTTAATGCAAACCAGTATTTATAATCCGCAAATAAAGTGTCGTCTGAGCTTGGCAGAGTAACCGTGTAATACTCTTCCATATCAGTAGGTGGCAGCAGATAGCTAATTGCTTTGTAAACGTATCTAATGCTTAAACCAAAAATAAACAAAAGGCGAGTGCCCCTAAAAAAGGCATTGAAGCTTAGGGATGGCTATGGAAAACGAAACTAAAACTGAACTGGCTACAAAGTAAACTAAAACAGAATGCTAGACGACAGCAAAGACTTGCAGCGTGTGGAGCAGACAGCGTCCACAAAGTACATCCGTACATGACAATCAACAATTTCCACACAAAGAAGGATAGCACATCTGAAATAGTCTTGATTGCTAACACAAAGCAGGTGTGGAGAATAGCGCTCAAAGGAAGACATGAAACTGCTACAGGAAAATACCAACACAATAGGAAAAGCCACCAAAATAACAGCACAAGACAGGCACTACACACTGGAAAACAACAACAAACTCAAAATAAGGCACGACAACCTGGTGGAGTTTAATTTTTTAACCTTGTCTGCTGGTGGTGTGCCTCTGTATTTTTTTTTGTAAAAAAATGTGCCTTGGCTCAGAAAAGGTTGAAAAACACTGGCCTATTGTATCTTCCTATGTTGTGTAGTGTAGCTTGTTTAGCTATTCCTTGTACTCCAGTACTTCAGTGTACTTGTAGAAAAACATAGTTAATTTGCTACTATGCAGGTAAGATTAGTGACTCGCACTGTGGAGGGATGGTAACCACTATTGAGGATGCAACATTGTTTCCAGTGTACTTTCGCCAACTTGTCACTGTCAAATTTGCAACATGCATCATCACAATATAACGATAGTATTAAAAGCTCTATTGTCGGCCAAATGTATATCCAACCTTACGGAGAGATGAACGGTATATCTCCAAAAATTGGTATTGTGGTGCAATCATATACCAATGTACCATAGTAAGTACAGTACTACTATACATAGGTATGATATATTGCAGTGGTTCTTAACCTTGGGGGTTCGGTGAGTCGGCTTCAGGGGTTCGGCGGAGCCTCCGCCACGGAGGTCAAGACACACCCGACTCATTGCGTAAATAAAAACTTCTCCCAATCGGCGTATTATGGATACCCTCAAACAATGTTCCCTATAATTTTCCATATGTGTGAGCAAACGCAAACACTCCTCGAGCATTCAGTGGAGCACAAGTGAGCACACCTGTCCCAAACCTGACTAAATAACAAATTAAATGTTTTATTATTATAATCAAATGACAGCTGTCATTTCCAAGAGATTATTTTCTAATGTAAGTGTTTTGGCCCACTTACAATGACAACAAAAAATATTATTTTTCATGAGCTGTGTACTAGTATTGTATGTCTGGGTGGGAAAACGAAGAAAAGGAACAGACTTTGCTGTAAAAATAAATACATTATTTTATTTGATCATTTAAAATGACATGAGAGTGGCACTTGCCAAGGTGAAGCCACGCATATCTGAACTGGTCTCTCAAAGACAACAGCAGAAGTCGCACTGATTTGCAGGTGTGTAATTTGTTGTGAGTTCATGCACTGTGTTGGTTTTCTTCTTTGAACAAGGTGATGTTCATGCACGGTTCATTTTGTGCACCAGTAAAAAAACATAAAACTTTGCCTTGAATTTAAAAAAAAAGAGTTTTTTTTATTTTTCACTAAAGAAGGGTTCGGTGAATGTGCATATGAAACTGGTGGGGTTCTGTACCTCCAACAAGGTTAAGAACCACTGTATTGTAAGATATAGACAGGCCTTAAAAGATATGAACATTGTGCTTGTAATAAAACATGTTCTTTTACTTCTACAGGTGTGCATCTTTGCCTGGAGCTGGTACTTCATTTCCTGTTGTGTGTGTGACGACAATGAAGACACTTCCTGCCATGCTGCTTTGTCCCGTGATATTTGCGTTAAGATCACCATTAATTCTGTGGCCCAAGGTTGCATTTAGTGCCTTGTTTACTTTGTCCATGGAAATCTGACTCCTTTTTTATCGTTTTAGTCTTATTCACACTTCTTCTACTGCTCAACCCAGAGAATAACACCTTTGACCCTAAAGAATATGTGTTTAACTCGGTACAAATGATAGCTTTCTTTTCAAGCCTGAAATGATTGACACGTTCTAACAAGGAGAGTGCAATTTTTATTTAATTTGATTAGCGTTACTCTCATTCTTTACCGACAGTGCCTTTTGGAGTTGCTCACTATTAGCTAATGTGTTGCGTCTTCCACAATCATTCAGGGTACATACGTATTGTATTTACTACTGTTGTGTTGATTTATTTAATTAACTCGTCAAAGGCTTTGTAAGATCACAAAAGTAGAACGTGTTAAATTCCCCCGAATGATGGCACTAGTGTGTCTGGGAACACTTTCCCAGGCTCCACAATCCAACTCTTGCTTAAAGTTTACACCACATACTGTGATCCTTTTATACCTCAGTTCTTCATTGTTCCTACGTATGTACCGTGCAGACCGGACTTAATCCTCAATCGGAGTGGAGCTGTGTTTGCGTCTGCTTGGGAAGGATCAATAGTGAATATTATTGTGCAATTCATTCATCGTCGTGAGCTGATGGATGGATGGAATGGTTTTATGTTCACTGCTTTCTCCATGTCTGCTTCAATAAAGGTTGGGGAAAAAAAGGTGTTCAATCAATGAAAAACAACAAAGTCCATGTTAGGAGTTGAGTATATACGCTATATTGCCAAAAGTATTTGGCCACCCATCCAAATGATCAGAATCAGGTGTCCTAATCACATGGCCCGGCCACAGGTGTATAAAATCAAGCACTTAGGCATGGAGACTGTTTCTACCATACTTGCCAACCTTGAGACTTCCGATTTCGGGAGGTGGGGGGAGGGGGTCGGGGTGGGACGGGGGCGTGGCTAAAAGGGGAGGAGTATATTTACAGCTAGAATTCACCAAGTCTAGTATTTCATATATATATATATATATATATAAAAGAAATACTTGACGTTCAGTGAATTCTAGCTATATATATATATATATATATATATATACAGGTAAAAGCCAGTAAATTAGAATATTTTGAAAAACTTGATTTATTTCAGTAATTGCATTCAAAAGGTGTAACTTGTACATTATATTTATTCATTGCACACAGACTGATGCATTCAAATGTTTAATTTAATTTTGATGATTTGAAGTGGCAACAAATGAAAATCCAAAATTCCGTGTGTCACAAAATTAGAATATTACTTAAGGCTAATACAAAAAAGGGATTTTTAGAAATGTTGGCCAACTGAAAAGTATGAAAATGAAAAATATGAGCATGTACAATACTCAATACTTGGTTGGAGCTCCTTTTGCCTCAATTACTGCGTTAATGCGGCGTGGCATGGAGTCGATGAGTTTCTGGCACTGCTCAGGTGTTATGAGAGCCCAGGTTGCTCTGATAGTGGCCTTCAACTCTTCTGCGTTTTTGGGTCTGGCATTCTGCATCTTCCTTTTCACAATACCCCACAGATTTTCTATGGGGCTAAGGTCAGGGGAGTTGGCGGGCCAATTTAGAACAGAAATACCATGGTCCGTAAACCATGCACGGGTAGATTTTGCGCTGTGTGCAGGCGCCAAGTCCTGTTGGAACTTGAAATCTCCATCTCCATAGAGCAGGTCAGCAGCAGGAAGCATGAAGTGCTCTAAAACTTGCTGGTAGACGGCTGCGTTGACCCTGGATCTCAGGAAACAGAGTGGACCGACACCAGCAGATGACATAGCACCCCAAACCATCACTGATGGTGGAAACTTTACACTAGACTTCAGGCAACGTGGATCCTGTGCCTCTCCTGTCTTCCTCCAGACTCTGGGACCTCGATTTCCAAAGGAAATGCAAAATTTGCATGGTTGGGTGATGGTTTGGGGTGCCATGTCATCTGCTGGTGTCGGTCCACTCTGTTTCCTGAGATCCAGGGTCAACGCAGCCGTCTACCAGCAAGTTTTAGAGCACTTCATGCTTCCTGCTGCTGACCTGCTCTATGGAGATGGAGATTTCCCGTGCCTGGTTTACGGACCATGGTATTTCTGTTCTAAATTGGCCCGCCAACTCCCCTGACCTTAGCCCCATAGAAAATCTGTGGGGTATTGTGAAAAGGAAGATGCAGAATGCCAGACCCAAAAACGCAGAAGAGTTGAAGGCCACTATCAGAGCAACCTGGGCTCTCATAACACCTGAGCAGTGCCAGAAACTCATCGACTCCATGCCACGCCGCATTAACGCAGTAATTGAGGCAAAAGGAGCTCCAACCAAGTATTTAGTATTGTACATGCTCATATTTTTCATTTTCATACTTTTCAGTTGGCCAACATTTCTAAAAATCCCTTTTTTGTATTAGCCTTACACAATATTCTAATTTTGTGACACACGGAATTTTGGATTTTCATTTGTTGCCACTTCAAATCATCAAAATTAAATGAAATAAACATTTGAATGCATCAGTCTGTGTGCAATGAATAAATATAATGTACAAGTTACACCTTTTGAATGCAATTACTGAAATAAATCAAGTTTTTCAAAATATTCTAATTTACTGGCTTTTACCTGTATATAAAATAAATACTTGAATTTCAGTGTTCATGTATTTACGGTACACATATACACACACATAACACTCATCTACTCATTGTTGAGTTAAGGGTTGAATTGTCCATCCTTGTTCTATTCTCTGTCACTATTTTTCGAACCATGCTGAACACCCTCTCTGATGATGCATTGATGTGTGGCACACACAAAAGTGCTTTCATCAAATGCACTAGATGGCAGTATTGTCCTGTTTAAGAGTGTCACAACATTGCTGTTTACGGCAGACGAACTGCTTTACGGTATACAAAAAAGTGACTGCTGTTGTTGTGTGTTGTTGCCACGCTGGGAGGACGTTAATGAAACTGCCTAACAATAAACCCACATAAGAAACCAAGAACTCGCCCTCCATCATTCTATAGTTATAACGTGATTGGGCAGGTACGCTTTTTTATATTGTGGAGGACCTGAGTCCGCCTGAATTTCGGGAGATTTTCGGGAGAAAATTTGTCCCGGGAGGTTTTCGGGAGAGGCGCTGAATTTCGGGAGTCTCCCGGAAAATCCGGGAGGGTTGGCAAGTATGGTTTCTACAAACATTTGTGAAAGAATGGGCTGCTCTCAGGAGCTCAGTGATTTCCAGCGTGGAACAAATCCAGTCGGGAAATTTCCTCGCTCCTAAATATTCCAAAGTCAACTGTCGGGTTTATTATAAGGAAATGGAAGAGTTTGGGAACAACAGCAACTCAGCCACCAAGTGGTAGGCCACGTAATCTGACAGAAAGGGGTCAACGGATGCAGAAGCGCATAGTGCAAAGACTTTCTGCACAGTCAGTTGCTACAGAGTTCCAAACTTCATGTGACCTTCCAATTAGCCCACGTACAGTATGCAGAGAGCTTCATGGAATGGGTTTCCATGGCCGAGCGGCTGCATCTAAGCCATACATCACCAAGTCCAATGCAAAGCGTCGCCAATGGACTCTAGAGCAGTGGAGACGCGTTTTCTGGAGTGATGAATTACGCGCTTCCATCTGGCAATCTGATGGACGAGTTTGGGTTTGGAGGTTGCCAGGAGAACGGTACGTTTTGCGCTGCATTGTGCCGTGTGTGATATTTGGTGAAGGAGGAATTATGGTGTGGGGTTGTTTTTTTAGGAGTTGGGCTTTGCCCTTAGTTCCAGTGAAAGGAACTTTGAATGCTCCAGGATACCAAAACATTTTGGACAATTCCATGCTTCCAACCTTGTGTGAACAGTTTGGAGTGGGCCCCTTCCTCTTCCAACATGACTGTGCACTAGTGCTCAAACAAGGCCCATAAAGACAAGGATGACAGAGTTATGGATAAACTTGACTGGCCTGCACAGAGTCCTGACCTGAACCCGATAGAACACCTTTGAGATGAATTAGAACGGAGACTGAAAGCCAGGCCTTCTCGACCAATATCAGTGTGTGACCTCACCAATGCGCTTTTGGAACAATGGTGGAAAATTCCTATAAACACACTCCGCAACCTTGTGGACAGCCTTCCCAGAAGAGTTGAAGCTGTAATAGCTGCACAAGGTGGACCCACATCATATTGAACCCTATGGGTTAGGAATGGGATGGCACTTCAAGTTCATATGTGAGTCAAGGCAGGTGGCCAAATACTTTTGGCAATATAGTGTCTTAAGTATAAATTGGGTACAAATGTGCTATTTTCCAAAGAAGTGCGTGTTAGGATGGGTGTAAATACTGACTGATTTCATCATTTATTAGTTTAGTACAGACTTGGGCAAAGTATGGCCGTTCTACATAGTTTTTTTTAGACCTTTAACATTAAAACTGTCGCCACCATTGTGATGTGCAGTGCTGTTTTTAAATTACCGTAAGTCTTGAACTATAGAAAGTATTTCAATGGTTGAAATCTGCGCTTTTGAGTGTTGTAGGAGTTATTACGGTAATTTACGTCACAGTAGCTGAGAGAGGAACAAAGCAGAGTGGGCGGGCTTTGTTTCCAGAGAAGCCAGCCCCCAAACACGTGTCAGGAAGAGATGCAGAAGCAAATATTTACGACAAATGTCTGCATAAAAAGTGATAATATATATATTGTAGGTGTTTATTACCCTTTGCATTCATATTTTGATTGTAAAAGATGTCTATTGAGGGGCTGGCCTGAGAAGTAAAAGATGTTCATATGTTAATATTCAGTGTTTTATTGTTCATAGTTAATATTGTAATTCCCACT
Organism: Nerophis lumbriciformis; assembly: GCF_033978685.3. NCBI lineage: Eukaryota > Metazoa > Chordata > Actinopteri > Syngnathiformes > Syngnathidae > Nerophis > Nerophis lumbriciformis. The sequence continues at coordinate 47,922,221 of NC_084550.2, read as the reverse complement.
TTCTTTATTTTAATGTACATTTCGGGTGTCCCATTCAGTAAAAAACTGTAAAATACCATTCCGTTTTTTTTAGGTGGTCTGTCATAACGTCTTTAGAACTGTATCAGACACTGACTTTTGGTATTAGTGTTCCTGGGGAAGAAGGGGCTCAAACACACATACTTTACAGTAGATTTTTTACAGCTAAATGTGAATATATTATTTCTACACACATACACATTGGCCCCCCCAGACACATTTTTTCTCTCAATGTGGCCCCCGAGTCAAAATATTTGCCCAGCTCTGGTATAGTATATACTTGCATTGAGGTTTGCACATAAGCTAAATGTTTCATCTTAAAAGTCAACATTAATTGTAAAAAGGATGTTCAAATATTGGAAAAAAAACAAAGGGTTACAAAACCCAAACGCAAAAATTATGAAGAACACTTGGTTTTATTTAATCATTCACTCTGTTTGGACCTTGCATAAATGTCGTCTTTATCTGCTGAAGCGTGAGAGCGCCCTCTACAGGCCACACCGCCAACCTACAATATCATTCACATCTGACCTTTACCTTTTCTAACTTCATACGATGTATGATCTTGTCAATGCGAATTATCAGGATTTGTACAAAAAGTCATACTAGACAAAATACTATATCGTATTTGAACTTTAGTTGTTCTAGTGGTACTTTATTTGAACTTTATTTGTTCAGAAACAATAATACAATAAATGATGCAAATATGTTTAGTGATAAAGTATGAGAATGTATTCATATATATATATATATATATATATATATATATATATATATATATATATGTATATATATATATATATATATATATATATATATATACACACACACACACACACACACACACACACACACACACAGTCATGGTCAAAATTTTACATACACTTGTAAAGAACATAATTTCATGGCTGTCTTGAGTTTCCAATCATTTCTACAACTCTTATTTTTTTGTGATAGAGTGATTGGAGCACATACTTGTTGGTCACAAAAAACATTCATGAAGTTTGGTTCTTTTATGAATTTATTATGGGTCTACTTAAAATGTGAGCAAATGTGCTGGGTCAAAAGTATACATACAGCAATGTTAATATTTGGTTACATGTCCCTTGGCAAGTTTCACTGCAATAAGAGTAAATGGGACAACGAAAAAGAATTACCTCCAAATTCTTCAGGACAACCTAAAACCATCAACCCAGAGGTTGGGTCTTGGGCGCAGTTGGGTCTTCCAAAAGGACAATGACCCCAAACACACGTCAAAAGTGGTAAAGGAATGGCTAAATCAGGCTAGAATTAAGGTTTTAGAATGGCCTTCCCAAAGTCCTGACTTAAACGTGTGGACAATGCTGAATAAATGCTGACCACTCCTCTTTGTCAAGAGGAGTGGTCAAAAATTCAACCAGAAGCTTGTGGATAGCTACCAAAAAGCGCCTTATTGCAGTGAAACTTGCCAAGAGACATGTAACCAAATATTAACATTGCTGTATGTATACTTTTGACCCAGCATATTTGCTCACATTTTCAGTAGACCCATAATAAATTCATAAAAGAACCAACTTTCATGAATGTTTTTTGTGACCAACAAGTATTGTTGCGTTCTGACCAGTTCTTCATCCAAGGGAATTTAAGTTACTGGTCAATCCCAAATTCTTTCGGATGACATATTTGCTGAGTAAGAAGGATCACCAGAACAGAATAGGATCATCAACAAGTTTTACTGAAATTTCAGGAGAACAACCTAGACCATTACATTCACCCCGTCTCCCTAAGTTGTTCTAACACTCATACGGAAGAGACTACTTCTTGAATCCGCAAACAGCATCCACCCTCCCCAGATTGGACATACAGGCTCATTGTTCAACTAAAGATAAGATATAAGGGAGTACTCCAAGTCTTACATTCCAAGTCTTCAAGGTTAACACACACAGTTTACTTGCGGACAAACAGAAAGAGAACAAATGGAAAAACACTAGCTGTTTTCAAATATGACTATGAATAGAAAGAAATAACTCTTGCATATATATATATATATATATATATATATATATATATATATATATATATATATATATATATATATATATATATATATATATATAGATTCTTCACAGTATGTGCTCCAATCACTCTATCACAAAAAATAAGAGTTGTAGAAATGATTGGAAACTCAAGACAGCCATGACATTTACAAGTGTATGTAAACTTTTGACCACGACTGTGTGTGTGTGTGTGTGTGTGTGTGTGTGTGTGTGTGTGTGTGTGTGTGCGTGCGTGCGTGCGTGCGTGCGTGCGTGCGTGCGTGCGTATATATATATATATATATATATATATATATATATATATATATATATATATATATATATATATGTATATATATATATATTCCGAGCACGATGATGTCACGTTTTCGATGGAAAAATGCATCTTTAGAGAACATGGCCTGAGCGGCTAGGAGACACTGAGAGTAACAATTAATAATAATAATAAAATAAAACAATTTTATTTAAATTAAAAAAATAAAGTTGTATTATTAGTATTTTTTTTTTTTTTTTAATCTGTCCTTTCTAATCAATTTTCTATCACTTAAGTTACTCTCGGTATAATAATTATGATGCATGGACTACAAAAAAAAGTTTAAAAATTTTTATTAATTGCAATTAAAAAAATAATAATTTTAAACTTGGGACTTCCCACGGCCAGATTTTGGACGCCGGCGAGCCGTATTCGGCCCGTGGGCCGTAAATTGGGCACCACTGATTTACACGCGTGGATTAATCATGCATATCAGTACTGTTATGCTAGCTGGCAAATTTCACACAAAAAAATAGTGTAAAAGAACTTTAAATCAAACTTGCCAGGTTTTGTGCAAGTAGATTACATGCATTGAGGTAAAACGTTTAAAAGCGTTCCTGGATGACATTCTAACTGTAAAATTGCATTTGTTGGGGTCTTAAACATATTTTAATTATGCAAATGAGTAAACACGTGTGATTGATCATGGCTAATCCAAATTCCGAAGTTATTACTCTGATTTAAAAAAATAAAAAGTTGACAGCCCTAATTATATATACGAAAAAGGTGCACATCTTCGCTAGAGCAACTTGAGAGTAAGAATTATTGCTGGTTTTGTTTATAAAGCTAAAAAGGTGGTGACTTCAACGGAGGTGATGCCTTTAATGTCTGTGGCAGGAAATAAAGACTTTAAAAAAAAAGACTGCAGTGTTTAGAAATAGTGTAGCAGGAGCTTGGGCGTGTTGTGGGAGGTGTCTTTCTGCTGACGCTTGGACCACAACATTGTCTTTCGTACAAATATGAGAGCTCTCAGAAGAGAAGAGCATCGTGACGAACAACGTCGAAAAGGAAGCGGAGTTGTCAAATAGTTGACGCACCACGAACGTCTCACTGAAGGCTATCATGGGAACTGTAGTGGCGGCTTTACCCCTCGTAAGCTGGGTAAGTTATCTTTAAATACAACTTCTCTTTCTTCTTGTCCTATTTTGTTTTTACTCTACAGCGATATGGCATTCATGCAGACATTCTGTCCACAACAATTTTAACTTAAGTATCAACAACAACAGGACGAAGCTAATATGGCGATATCCCTATAAGCCCAGCTCGCTTCAACTTTCATTTATCTCATCCTATTTATCCCGCCTCGATATATAAACAAAATCGATTCATATTATGTTTGTATATAATATATATAACCTTACATTATATCAATTTTATTTGCTTAACGTCGCTAAAACTTAATATTTCATTTCTAAAATTGCACTGTATTTGTACTACCAAAGTAATCATTGTGACCTTTCATTTATTCTACCAAACATTTCTAAAAATTAATCGTACATTTAATTAATTTATCCTAAGAAAGTAATAACTATAACCGTTATATATATATATATATATATATATATATATATATATATATATATATATATATATATATATATATATATATATATATATGTGTGTGTATATGTATATATATATATATATATATATATATATATATATATATATATATGTGTGTGTGTATATATGTATATAATATCCTTATTACAATATTAACAGTAAGTTATTTGTAACATAATAAAGTTAACTAGAACATTCCCGCGGAAATTTTGATGGGCCTGCTTTCTGTTGAGTTGAGTTTGAGTTTATTTAGAACATGCATGCATACAACATGATACATCACACATGCATGCGTACAACATGATACATCACACATGCATGCATACAACATGATACATCACACATGCATGCGTACAACATGATACATCACACATGCGTGCATACAACATGATACATCACAATTTCCAGTTTCTCTTTTCAACATGTTCGAAGAGGAGTAGGAAGAAGCAGAGTTTATTTAATCCTACCCCTTTTCCTTTACATAGCAGTTGCTAAAACTTCTGTTCACTTCCTGTTCTCAATTTAGTCACAATATACTCCATAAGTAATAACAATAAAAATAAATAAATAATAATTGGTGAAGTAAGTTATATTTTATATGGTGAGATGAGTAAGATTATCTAGAAAATGAATGGATGGATGGAATAAATTCAGAATGTTTATCATGGTTCTTCTTGTACTTTTGTAAACACTTTAAGTTTGAAGTTTCTTGAAGTGGATCATATTAGTACATTGTTTTGATTTCTTTGCCTAATCCATTCCATCATTTAATTCCACATACGGATACACTGAAGGTTTTAAGTGTTGCACGTGCATTAGAGATGCGCGGTTTGCGGGCACAACCGCGGAGTCCGCGGATTATCCGCGGATCGGGCGGATGAAATAAAAAAAAATTAGATTTTATCCGCGGGTCGGGTCGGGTCGGGTCGGGCGATTGAAATTAAAAAAAATTAGATTTTAAATAGATTCAGGCGGGTGGCAGTTAAACCAATTCGGAAATATATATACATAGTTAAATGTTGTTACCCACATACGAAAAATGAGCAGGCACCTGCTGCATATGCCACAACAGAAGAAAAAAAAAGAAAAGAGATGGACACTTTTACGGAGCGGAGAAGAGACGCCTCGCCGGGGTCCGGGACCGAGGCCCCTTCCCCCGAGAGGGCCCCACCGGGAGCCGTAGCTGAGGCGATCCGCGAGAAGGGCCCGACGCACGTCCAGGGTCACTACCGCGCCCACCGCACCGACACCCCGCCTCGTCCGCCTTCGCCGCGGCCGGCGTCACGCGCAGCAGGTAAGCAGCTTACCTGCCCGCCACCCCCGTGGCCGGGGGCTCGTAACATGGGTCACTCCGCGTGCTCCGCCCGCGCAGCTTACCTGCCCGCCACCCCTGTTGCCGGGGGCGCGTAACAGGGGTCACTCCGCGCGCAGTGCGCTCACGAAAGGGGTGGGGCTCACCCTGGTTGATATAGAGAGCAGGACGGTGGCCATGGAAGTCGGAACCCGCTAAGGAGTGTGTAACAACCCACCTGCCGAATCAACTAGCCCTGAAAATGGATGGCGCTGGAGCGTCGGGCCCATACCTGGCCGTCGCCAGCAGAGAGACGCGCTTGGAGGTGCGCTCAGCGCGGCTCCCATATGATTGCGCACTGGTGTGCGTCTGGGTCGTGACAACGTGGCACGCGAAAGTCTGTGCTGCATTGGATCAGTCTCCTTTCTTTAACAGGCAAAAGCTTTATAACCTCACCATACCTGCCAACTTTTGAAATCAGAAAAACCTAGTAGCCAGGGTCCAAGGGCCGCAGGCCCCGGTAGGTCCAGGACAAAGTCCTGGTGGAGGGTTCAGGGCTTCGCCCCCCGACGCAAAATGATTATTAGCATTCAGACAGGTTAAAATGTTGCTAAAACCATCACTTTTCTATCAGTCACAGTGACTTTTCAAAACAAAAATATTACAGCAAAAATCATATGGGTTGATTGGCATGTTTATTCTGTAAGCTAACTTCAATAGTTTGAAATTATTTTGACAGTTAATGCCAGTTATCCTGTCAACCTTTCACAAGACTTCAATTTGTTAATTGAAAGTATAAACAGTATAAACACTTTTTACAGTAAACAAATGGTAAAACAGTACTAAACAATTCCATAAAAAAAAAAATTGGTGTCATTATTAACTTTCTGTCCAAGCTTGTATAATCTACTGCCTTGTTCAATTGTAAAAAATATTCTGTGCCTAAAATTCACATTTCTATCACAATTATCATACTTTAAACATGGTAAGCTAACTTCATTAAAATTAATAGTCCTGTCAATAGCATGGAATTACAATTCAAATGTAGTTTTTTTGTAAGCCTTTCAAAAGAATTCAAAATATGAAAAATTAATGAAAATTAATTTAAGCCATCAGACACTTGAAAAGTGGCACATCACATCTCTAATGTAATCATTTTAACTTTTCAACAGAAATAGCACTGCAAAAATATTAAGGACATACTTCTGTATTTTGGTAGTTATGCTGTCAACATTTAACAAGATTTCTTCAACTTGGACTTGAAAGCATAAATAGTATAAACACTTTTAACAGTATGTCGTGCTGTGAAATACAGCCGACAGGATTGCGCACCAAACACGAAGCAAGGCCAAAGCGCATGCATAGTGCAGGAGAACAAAGGACTTCTTTCATTTAAGGTTTGTGATAAACCATCAAACTCATTCGTTAAAAGGACTCTATAGTAATATAAAGCGAATTTTTCTGGACATTATCATGCAAGAAAAGTTTATTTTTGGGACCGCGATCACCGCGTAATGATTTTTAAAGGTTGCATTACAAACATTTAACTGTCCCATGTGATCAGCCAGTGCGATTGGAAATCCATGCTCAATTATTGCCTCCGTAAATAAAACTTCGGCATTTATCACATCCAAAGAATCTGTTTGGGCGACGAAAAACGTTGAAAGTTTTCCACTTGTATCGCTAGCAACGGCATTAGACTTGTGTTTTTTTGTCCCAACGTGGTCTTTTACATCGCTAATTCCTCCGTGTCCGATCGAAAAATCTTGTCTGCACAAGGTGCAATTCGCGTAGTTTTCACCCTTTTTTTTTTTAAATTAATGAAAAACCGTATTTTTTATCACTGCAACCGTAACCCGGAGGTTGATGAAAACCGTACGAATTACGGGAAAACCGGAGTAGTTGGCAGGTATGCCTCACTAATGCCTTGCATCGTCTATATTAGATGTATAACAACGGGCGGGTGCGGGCGGATGGCGGGCGGGTGCAGTTCTGATCAAACGTTACATCGGGTGGATGGCGGATGGTTGACGACTTTCTGACGCGGTTGCGGATGAAATAAATTGCCTATCCGCGCATCTCTAACGTGCATACAAATGTTCTAAATTAAATTTTTCTCTAAGATTATATTTCTCCTCTTTTGTTGAGAAGAATTGTTGTATATTCTTTGGTAGCAGGTTGTAGTTTGCTTTGTACATCATTTTAGCTGTTTGCAATTTTACCAAATCACAGAACTTTAATATTTTTGACTCACTAAATAAAGGGTAGATTGTAGTTTGCTTTGTGTATAATTTTAGCTGTTTGCAAATTCACTACATGGCGCAGTGGAAGAATGGCCGTGCGCGACCCGAGGGTCCCTGGTTCAATCCCCACCTAGTACCAACCTCGTCATGTCCGTTGTGTCCTGAGCAAGACACTTCACCCTTGCTCCTGATGGGTGCTGGTTAGCGCCTTGCATGGCAGCTCCCTCCATCAGTGTGTGAATGTGTGTGTGAATGGGTAAATGTGGAAGTAGTGTCAAAGCGCTTTGATTACCTTGAAGGTAGAAAAGCGCTATACAAGTACAACCCATTTATCATTTATTATTTATTTATGTCGTGGAATTTCAGTATTTTTGATTCAATAAATAAAGTGTTTGTATGTTCTCTATATCCAGCATTATGTATTATTCTAACTGATCTTTTTTGTAACACCGTTAATGAATGAAGTGTACTTTTGTAGTTATTTCCCCATATTTCTACACAATAACACAGATATGTAACACTAGCGAGCAGTAGAGAATATGATGTGATTTTTGATCATCCAATGCATAATTCGATTTATTCATTATTGATGTGTTTCTTGCTACTTTATATTGTATATTGTTTACATGACATTTCCAGTTCATTTTATCAACAATCATTATACTTAGAAATGTGGTTTCATTTACTCTTTCAGTTTGTATTCCGTCTGTTTGTATTTGCGTTTGACTTTCCCTTCTACCGTTACCAAATATTATTATTTTACTTTTACTGAGATTCAAAGATAGTCTGTTTTTGTCAAACCATCTTTAATATGTTAATTTCTTCTGTTATTATTTGTATTAGTTTCTGTGTGTTCTCTCCTGTACAAAACGCTGTTGTATCATCCGCAAATAATACTAACTTTAAATCTTTTGTAACTTTACAAATGTCATTTACATAGAGAGCTGTGCCCTGGACCTCTGGCCGGGGGTCGCCGGAAGCCGCCATACTAATTAGATGGTGCAGAGTGTTTGTATCCGTGCAAAACGAGCCACAGAGCTAACCCAAAACAGTAGCATGTTTACATAAAAATGTTAACACTTAGCATGTGTGCTAACAATAACATGATAACAGTCAGCATGTTTCATTTGAATGCGGAAATAGAAAAAAAAAAGTGTAAAATAAAAAAAAAAAGTTAGCAAGCCTAAGTTAGCTTGCTAGCATGCTATTGTTTGCATGCTAACAGTTAACAAGTGTCACATACCAAGTTATATGACTCTGGGCTAAACGGTATCAAAAGTAGCTCAAAAAGTTAGCTGGAAATATTCTCCATTACAAAGGTGCGTACCCATTCAATTGGCCAATTTTTTTTTGTTTATTCGTGAATAGCGCCAGGGTAACACAAAATGTTCCCAACTTAAAATACGCCCGTCGGCGCGAACGAGACCTTTCGACGGCATAACATATGTGGGGGTTCGTTGGCCGGTTCGTTTCGTATTAGACAAAAGGTGCGTACCCATTCAATTGGCCCATTTTTTTTTGTTCGTGAATAGCGTTGCCATGGTAACACGAAATGTTCCCAATTTAGATACCCGCCATCGGCGCAAACGAGACCTTTTCGGCGGTATTACATATGTGGGGGTTCGTTGGCCCGTTTGTCTCGTAGTAGACGTAGGAGAAACGTGCGGTACAAGAATAATAATAAAGTTTAAAGTAATAATATGGGCTGCTTGCATTATTGCTAAGTGCTAAACAATCACTTACTGTACAATGTCTGTTCTCGTTGTGATGCTGACTGATGGGATGTTTATATCTTACAGCACAAGACTTGTGTTCCCTGTTTGTGAATTTATCGTAATTCTTACTCAGGGGGGGAATAAGTGAGAGCAAACGAGCATATTTTACTGCGTCTTCCTCGTGAAGTCTTCTGGACTAAATTTAATTTCAATATTGACCGAATTCTCTGCTTATGGTCACAACTTTCTACTACACAAGTAAAAGGTATGATTTATAATCTACAATTTACCTTTACCAACTTTACCATTTGTTAGCTCTTATAATAGCAATTTCGCTGATATTTGGTCAATATGCAGATCACGACATGTAAATGTAATATCGTTGGCAGTTTTTGGATGTTTCTTTTTTTTGATGACTCACATGACCTACATTGTTAGTCTTCTAGTACGAGCCATATTTTACAATTAAGACTGTGCAAAAAAGAGACCCACATAATACACACAAAATACTTTAAATGGTAAGTTTTCTCGGCACATGTACTCATAATTACATTTTTAATTTCAGGACTGTTAGTTTTTGTCAGGCTAGCTATAGTGACAAGGAGAAGCCAGAGCTTGAAAACCGTCTTCCGTGGTTTAAAACACTTGTCCTATAATAACAAAGACAAGTAGATACGATAAAAGCAATGTGCCGCCATTGTTCAGTAGAAATGGAGAACAAGACTAGAACTGGAACTATTAAAACTGTACTTCAACCGATGACAAACTTTACTACAAACTAAAAAAAAGTAATTTCGGGAGAAATTGTTCGTAAATGCTAAAAAGCCGAAGCCAGGCAGAAAAGCTACCAGTTATCACAATAGCCAGTTAGCGTCAGGTAACAAAAAATATGACTCTTAGGTGTATACCTGCAAAATGAGCTACAAAAGCTGGCATGAAACTTTAGCATGCAAACTGTATTAAACCCATCCATCCATCCATTTTCTACCGCTTATTCCCTTTGGGGTCGCGGGGGGCGCTGGAGCCTATCTCAGCTACAATCGGGCGGAAGGCGGGGTACACCCTGGACAAGTCGCCACCTCATCGCAGGGCCAACACAGATAGACAGACAACATTCACACTCACATTCACACACTAGGGCCAATTTAGTGTTGCCAATCAACCTATCCCCAGGTGCATGTCTTTGGAAGTGGGAGGAAGCCGGAGTACCCGGAGGGAACCCACGCAGTCACGGGGAGGACATGCAAACTCCACACAGAAAGATCCCGAGCCCGGGATTGAACCCAAGACTACTCAGGACCTTCGTATTGTGAGGCAGATGCACTAACCCCTCTGCCACCGTGAAGCCTATTAAACGTATTAAACCACTATGTTATATTATGTTATATTAGTAAACCACTATGGACTGGACTCTCACTATTATGTTAGATCCACTATGGACTGGACTCTCACACTATTATGTTAGATCCACTATGGACTGGACTCTCACACTATTATGTTAGATCCACTATGGACTGGACTCTCACACTATTATGTTCGATCCACTATGGACTGGACTCTCACTATTATGTTAGATCCACTATGGACTGGACTCTCACACTATTATGTTCGATCCACTATGGACTGGACTCTCACTATTATGTTAGATCCACTATGGACTGGACTCTCACTATTATGTTAGATCCACTATGGACTGGACTCTCACTATTATGTTAGATCCACTATGGACTGGACTCTATTATGTTAAATCCACTATGGACTGGACTCTCACTATTATGTTAGATCCACTATGGACTGGACTCTCACACTATTATGTTAGATCCACTATGGACTGGACTCTCACACTATTATGTTAGATCCACTATGGACTGGACTCTCACTATTATGTTAGATCCACTATGGGCTGGACTCACACTATTATGTTAGATCCACTATGGACTGGACTCTCACAATGTTATGCTAGATCCACTATGGACTGGACTCTCCCAATATTATGTTAGATCCACTATGGACTGGACTCTCCCAATATTATGTTAGATCCACTATGGACTGGACTCTCACACTATTATGTTAGATCCACTATGGACTGGACTCTCACACTATTATGTTAGATCCACTATGGACTGGACTCTCACACTATTATGTTAAATCCACTATGGACTGGACTCTCACTATTATGTTAGATCCACTATGGACTGGACTCTCACACTATTATGTTAGATCCACTATGGACTGGACTCTCCCAATATTATGTTAGATCCACTATGGACTAGACTCTCCCAATATTATGCTAGATTTTTTCTTGCCCTGATGTGGGATCTGTCGTTGTGGCTTGTGCAGCCCTTTGAGACACTCGTGATTTAGGGCTATATAAGTAAACATTGATTGATTGATTGATTGATATTCATGCATCAAATACCAAAATATGACTCTGAGGTGTGTACCTGCAAAAAATGCTAAAAAAGCTGGCATGCAAACATTAGCCGCCTAACAGCTGGCATCAAGTACTAAAATATATATGACTCTGAGGTGTATACCTGCAAAAATAGATTTAAAAAAAGATAGTGTTAGCATGATAACATTATTGTACTAGCTTAGCAAGGAGCATTTAGACTTTGAATCAGTTTACCATGAATTGATTAACGTGGACCCCGACTTAAACAAGTTGAAAAACTTATTTTTTTTAATTTTTATTTTTTAATTATTATTACCATTTAGTGGTCAATTGTACGGAATATGTACTGTACTGTGCAATCTACTAATAAACGTTTCAATCAATCAATCAATCAAAAAATGTTGAGGAATATGTTTAATGTGGAAGTTTGAAGAAATATCCTCTCATTTTGAATGGGAAGAAATATCCTGTAAAATGTGGAATTCCTGGAAATGTGGAAATTTGGTCAAACAAATAAATAAAAAAATGCTAGCAAGCGTGTCATATGAGCTGAACATTTTAAAAGTAGAATGGTTAGAAACAGGATGTGGGAGACAAAGGCAGACCAAAAATAGGGCGGAATACCAATTACAATACTCTTGCTTTCATTTGATATCGTTGAGAATTTTTATTATTGGAAAACTACCTGTCAGTAGTTAGAGGATTTTACGCTTTATTTTAAAGATTAATAAAAAGTTGTTCACACAAAAGTTAAGCACATTTATATTTTGTATTTTTCTTCCTAAATGTTTCCGTAATGAACCCAAGTGTCACCTTACCATATTACTGAAGTACATACCTTAGCATACCTGCCAACTACTCCGGTTTTCCCGTAATTAGTACGATTTTCATCAACCTATTCCGGGTTACGGTTGCAGTGATAAAAAATACGGTTTTTCATTAATTAATTAATTTATTTTTTTTAAAAGTTTTATTCACGAAATCGCGTAACAACAATGACAATCGACACTGCTTCCCGTAACTTCCTATCGAGCCATTCCGAATGCCATGCGCGAGGCTATTTATAGCACCGCTGCCAAGCACGAGGCACCAGTTGCCATTGTTTCCAAACGAGCGAACGATCATGGAATCAGCCGGAGAAAGCGATGTAAAAGACCACGTTGGGACAAAAAAACACAAGTCTAATGCCGTTGTTGTACCGAAATCTGTTACCCATCGGAATTTGTAACTCCAGGGGGCGATGTTCCCATGACGTTTGTTTGATGGTTAAACGGCAAGCCCAAAGAGGAGGAGAAGAAGAACGCTTGCGTAAATGGCGTAAACTATCCTTAATGCTGAAACGTCAGTTGTCAGAATTTCAGCATTAATAATAACAATGGACTCATACTATAATGAAAGTAAGTCATTGATTTCCAGAATATGTGTAATTTATTAATGCTGAAATTCTGACAACTGACGTTTCAGCATTAAGGATAGTTTTCGCCATTTACGCAAGCGTTCTTCTCCTCCTCTTTGGGCTTGCCGTTTAACCATCAAACAAACGCCATGGGAACATCGCCCCCTGGAGTTACAAATTCCGATGGGCAACAGATTTCGGTACAAGTGGAAAACTTTCAACGTTTTTCATCGCCCAAACAAATTCTTTGGATGTGATAAATGCCAAAGTTTTATTTATGGAGGCAATAATTGAGCAAACAAAAAGGTAATGACACCAATGTTATCTTTTGGAATTGTTTCGTACTGTTATACTGTTAAAAGTGTTTGTACTATTTATGCTTTCAAGTCCAAGTTGAAGAAATCTTGTTAAATGTTGACAGCATAACTACCAAAATACAGAAGTATGTCCTTAATATTTTTGCAGTGCTATTTCTGTTGAAAAGTTAAAATGATTACATTAGAGATGTGATGTGCCACTTTTCAAGTGTCTGATGGCTTAAATTAATTTTCATAAATTTTTCATATTTTGAATTCTTTTGAAAGGCTTGCAAAAAAACTACATTTGAATTGTAATTCCATGCTATTGACAGGACTATTAATTTTAATGAAGTTAGCTTACCATGTTTACAGTATGATAATTGTGATAGAAATGTGAATTTTAGGCACAGAATATTTTTTTACAATTGAACAAGGTAGTAGATTATACAAGCTTGGACAGAAAGTTAATAATGACACCAATTTTTTTTTAATGGAATTGTTTAGTACTGTTTTACCATGTGTTTACTGTAAAAAGTGTTTATACTGTTTATACTTTCAATCAACAAATTGAAGTCTTGTGAAAGGTTGACAGGATAACTGGCATTAACTGTCAAAATAATTTCAAACTATTGAAGTTAGCTTACAGAATAAACATGTCAATCAACCCATATGATTTTTGCTGTAATATTTTAGTTTTGAAAAGTCAGTGTGACTGATAGAAAAGTGATGGTTTTAGCAACATTTTAACCTGTCTGAATGCTAATAATCATTTTGCGTCAGGGGGCAAAGCCTGAACCCCCCACCAGGACTTTGTCCTGGACCTACCGGGGCCTGCAACCCCTGGACCCTGGCTACTAGGTTTTTCTGATTTCAAAAGTTGGCAGGTATGCCTTAGACTTACATTTAGACTGAGACAAACTTCATTGATCCACAGGGGAAATTGTTCCACACAGGAGCTCAGTTACAAAGGATGGAAAGGGTAAGAATGGAAAGGATAATGCAGGTATAAAGTAGTCTAAAAAGTACCACAGCAGCAATGTAAAATATTACATATACCGAATTTTTGGGACTATAAGTCGCTCCGGAGTATAAGTCGCACCGGCCAAAAATGCACAATAAAGAAGGAAAAAAACATATATATGTCGCACTGGAGTATAATTCGCATTTTTTGGAGAAATTTATTTGATAAAACCCAACACCAAGAATAGACATTTGAAAGGCAATTTAAAATAAATAAAGAATAGTGAACAACAGGCTGAATAAGTGTACGTTATATGAGGCATAAATAACCAACTGAGAACGTGCCTGGTATGTTAACGTAACATATTATGGTAAAAGTCATTCAAATAACTATAACATATAGAACATGCTATACGTTTACAAAAAACAATCTGTCACTCCTGATCGCTAAATCCCATGAAATCTTATATGTCTAGTCTCTTACGTGAATGAGCTAAATAATATTATTTGATATTTTACTGTAATGTGTTAATAATTTCACACATAAGTCGTTCCTGAGTATAAGTCGCACCCGGCCAAACTATGAAAAAAACTGCGACTTATAGTCCGAAAAATACGGTATGTAATATTTACATATTATATATACAGTACATAATGTATACTGATATATTATATTATTATATTTGTATATAATGTATACAATATATAACAAATCCCAATATATAATGTACAATATAATATATATATATATATATATATATATATATATATATATATATAATACCGAAGCGTGATGATGATGTACTGTTACACCTTTTTGCGGTTTTGTACTTTGTGTATTTGGTTGTGTCAGTTGAATACTTTTTTGAGGGGAGAGGAGCTAGAAGTGTATTTGCTGGGTTCTTTTAGGACATGAGAAGTGTGCTAGGTCATGTGATGTCTGGCCCACATAAAGACACGTGCTAACACTAAGCATGCTAAGCCGCGCTGGCCTATTAACTTGTTGACAAGCTTCTCTGGAGCACTTCACATACATACACTTCACATACATACACAGTGTGGGCGCTAGGAATTTTCCAAAATGAGGACCCCATTAAGTCATAAAAATGGGGTCCCACAGGAAATTTTTGGGGTCCCACTTTTTTGTAAGCATTTTGAAAACAAATGATAAATGTATGCATTATCCTGTTATATCTCACGTTCTATATTGTGTTTTGGAAGAAGGTTGTCATGAACGTTACTTATTTCATTAAAAAAATAATACAAAAGAAAACACATTTTTATCCATATCTATCCAGTTATAAACATTCATTCACTTTCTTCTTTCCTTCATGGATCTAAACTTTACCACTGCCGGTATTTTTGTCTATATTTTTATTGTAATATTTTCAGATTGTTTGTGTTCTATTTTTGGCCAAAGTAAGACAACGTTAGGCCCATGGTCACAAATCTGGAATTTCGTAAAGATAGTGATTTTAAATTGGATGTCATATTGGCATAGTGGTGAAAGTAATATTTCTTTAATTTAATGTACAAAACCCAAAACCAGTGTAGTTGACACATTGTGTAAATGGTAGGGGTGTAACGGTACACAAAAAGTTCGGTTCGGTACGTACCTCGGTTTAGAGGTCACGGTTCGGTTCATTTTCGGTACAGTAAGAAAACAACAAAATATACATTTTTTGGTTATTTATTTACCAAATTTGTAAACAATGGCTTTATCCTTTTAACATTGGGAACACTATAATAATTCTGCCCACGTTAATCAACATTAAACTGCCTCAAGTTGTTGCTCGGATTAAATAAAATGACAAAACTTTTCTTCTACATATAAAAAGTGCAACATTAAACAGTTTCAAGTCAACTCATCATGCTTAATTTATTACAGCATGTGAGAAGCCTGTAATTGATTTTTATTATGTAAATTTTATATTTTTATCAACATGTGATAGCAGGGACCCTGCCATTCAAAACTAGGCTGCTGCATTACTAATGATTAATGTAACTATAGTTGAAAAAAATGGTACAGTAGCAATAGGAGAGACTATTCATCCCTGAACACCATGGAGTCCATGTAGGCTTAATGATGCAGTTACATTATTATATCAACTATCAGAGACAGAAACTCTTCATTTAACATAATGTCCTTTTTTGCTGCTTCAACACAGCTCAATCAACACAGAAAAAGGTAAAGTGAAATGACAGACAGACAGGGCTTTGCTGTCCGTAACACACACACACACCCGCACACACACACACACACACACACACACACACACACACACACACACACAAACACAAACACGCAAACACACACACACACACCGCAAAATGAGCTAACGTTACGCTAAAAGCGAATTAGCCTTCACCTCAAGCCAGGACTGCGAGCGAGCTGAGCTACCGTTTAGGTTTGTAGAACGTCAACGGGCTCATAGTGATGTTACTAGTAGTTGACTGGGAGGTGTTTATTATAATTTGGGGAGAGTCCCCTGCCTGATGCTTACCTGCTAAACGCTAAGCACTGACTACATGCGCTCTGAATACACACTGCTGATTGGCTGTTACCGCTCTGAATACGCACTGCTGATTGGCTGTTACCGCTCTGTTTGTAACCAATCAGATGGTTGTGTGGGTGGGACAATGCTGGGTGCTGTGTAGAGTCCTGACAGAAACAGAGGCAGAAGGAAGCGGAGGCGGCTACTTAATATGTTCGTGTGGAAACTCGTTCGGCACACCTCCGAACCGAAACCTCCGTACCGAAACGGTTCAATACAAATACACGTACCGTTACACCCCTAGTAAATGGTAATTAAAAACAGAATACAATGATTTGTAAATCCTTTTCAACTTATATTCAATTGAATAGACTGCAAAGACAAGATATTTAATGTTCCAACTGAGAAACGTAATTTTTTTTTGCAAATAATCATTAACTTAGAATTTAAAGGCAGCAACACATTGCAAAAGTTTCCACAGGGGCATTTTTACCACTGTGTTACATGGCCTTTCCTTTTAACAACACTCAGTAAACGTTTGGGAACTGAGGAGACCATTTTTTGAAGCTTTTCAGGTGGAATTCTTTCCCATTCTTGCTTGATGTACAGCTTAAGTTGTTCAACAGTCCGGGGGTCTCCGTTGTCGTATTTTACACTTTATATTGCGCCACACATTTTCAATTGGAGACAGGTCTGGACTACAGGCAGGCCAGTCTAGTACCCGCACTCTTTTACTATGAAGCCACGCTGTTGTAAAACGTGGCTTGGCATTGTCTTAATGAAATAAGCAGCGGCGTCGATGATAACGTTGCGCGGATGGCAACATATGTTGCTCCAAAACCTGTATGTACCTTTCAGCATTAATGGTGCCTTCACAGATGTGTAAGTTACCCATGTCTTGGGCACTAATACACCCCCATACCATCACAGATGCTGGCTTTTCAACTTTGCGCCTAAAACAATCCGGATGGTTCTTTTCCTCTTTCATCCGGAGGACACGACGTCCACAGTTTCCTAAAACAATTTGAAATGTGGACTTGTCAGACCACAGAACACTTTTCCACTTTGTATCAGTCCATCTTAGATGAGCTCAGGCCCAGCGAAGCCGGCGGCATATCTGGGTGTTGTTGATAACTAGATTTCGCTTTGCATAGTAATGTTTTAACTTACACTTACAGATGTAGCGATGAACTGTCGTTACTGACAGTGTTTTCTGAAGTGTTCCTGAGCCCATGTGGTGATACCCTTTACACACTGATGTCGCTTTTTAATGAGGGATCAAAGGCCACGGCCTTGCTGCTTATGTGTAGTGATATCTCCTGATTCTCTGAACCTTTTGATGATATTACGGACCGTAGATGGTGAAATCCCTAAATTCCTTGCAACAGCTCATTGAGAAATGTAGTTCCTAAACTGTTCGACAATTTACCCACGTATTTGTTCACAAAGTGGTGACCCTCGCCCCATCCTTGTTTGTGAATGACTGAGCGTTTCATGGAAGCTGCTTTTATACCCAATCATGGCACCCACCTGTTCCTAGTTAGCCTGTTCACCTGTGGGATGTTCCAAATAAGTGTTTGATGAACATTCCTCAACTGTCTTAAGTCTTTTTTGCCACTTGTGCCAGCTTTTTTTTAAAACATGTTGCAGGCATCAAATTCCAAATGAGCTAATATTTGCAACAATTTACAAAGTTTCTCAGTTCGAACGTTAAGTATCTTGTCTTTGCGGTCTATTCAATTGAATATAGGTTAAAAAGGATTAGCAAATTATTGTATTTCTGTTTTTATTTACCATTTACACAACGTGCCAACTTCACTATTTTTGCGTTTTGTAATTGATACTAATTGGTGTCGCACACGCCCAAAAATAACCTATATTCGGACATATGTTTTTGTCCATATCGCACTCCGGAAATTGATGTACTAAGTGGATAATAAAAAGCTCAGGTTTTCAGACCTCACAGTTGGCTTGACAACTGTCATTCTTGGTCATTTCCACAAAGATTCTTAGATGTTAAATACACTGAGATATGAACTATTAAATGTTTGTTTGCTTAATGTTTGATTTAAAGTTCAACTTATTTGCAGGTTCCATGTCTTTGCAGCAGTGCCACATGTGTGGTGTGTAGCTGCTGTCCAAGCAGCAGGAACTCCACAGTGACCAGGATCATCTACGCTTCCATCCTGCTGCTGGGTACCGTGGTGGCCTGCGTCATGTTGTCACCGGGTGTGGATCAGCAGCTTAAAAGGGTACGAGTGAGTGGATGGGAACGCCAAACAAAATAACCAAAGTAAACAAAACCACAATAATTCTTTAAAAGTCGTTACTGAACCTGATTTTTGATCGTAGGGGTCCAGGATAAATATCGACCCAATAACAGAGGTGTCAAACTCAAGGCCCGGGGGCCAGATCTGGCCCGCGACATTATTTTATCAGGCCCGTAAACACCTGGAAATGATGTGTCCATAACGTACTTAATATTTTCTCACTAAATGTAATTGATTTTTTTCAGTTTGACAGAAAGAATATATGTACTGCCTAAAATAAATATCGATAAATATCGACCCAATGGAACAGAAGTTTCAAACATAAGGCCCGGGGGCCACATCTGGCCCGCGACATCATTTTATCTGGCCCGCAAACACCTGGAAATGATATGTGTCAATAAACTACTTAATATTTTCTCATTAATGTAATTGTTTATTTTAATTTTGAGAAAAAAAATATATGTACTGCTTGAAATTTCATACCTTATAAACTTTAATAGTATCCAATATTGCAACAAATATTACAGTATATTATCATACTTTCCAAACATGTTGTTGTCTAAATAAAAATACTTAACTTTACAGCAAACTACCCATCAAATTAATAAAAATGACAATACATTTTACGTTGTTCTTTACAGCATATTACTGTAAATTGAAAAAAAAACTACTGGTTTTTGCGTTAAAATTCTGTTGACTGAGCTGCCAATTTTTGACTGTAAAATCTATGGTTGTTGTTTTTAACGGTGTATTACTGTAAATGGAAAGACGGTACATTAGTTTTGGCTCTGCGATGAGGTGGCGACTTGTCCAGGGTGTACTCCGCCTTCCCCCCGATTCTAGCTGAGATAGGCTCCAGCGCCCCCCGCGACCCTGAAATGAATAAGCGGTAGAAAATGGATTGATGGATGGTACATTAGTTTTTACGGTAGAAAACCTGGCAGGGAAGTTGCCAGATTTAAAAAATAACTTGTACTGTTTTTCCATTAACAATATAATGTTGTAAAAACCAATGTCAATTTAACAACAAAAAAAAATTCTGGCAACTGAGCTGCCAGCTTTTTACGTAAACCCCCCCCCAAAAAACAGTGGTACTGTTTTTCCATTTACAGTAAAATGTTGTAAAAAAAAAAAAAAACACTTTATTTTACAGTTAAATTTTGTAAATGTAAAGTTTTTACTGTAAAATCGACAGTCTACTTAAATATATATATATATATATATATATATATATATATATATATATATATATATATATATATATATATATATATATATATATATATATATAATTATAAATGAAATCCAGAGGCAAATTCATCCATTATTTGCTATTACAAGCGGCCCTCTGATGGCAGCCATAACTGCCATGTGGCCCTCAATGAAAACCAGTTTGACATCCCTGCAATACAACAATAAATACGATAAAATAAAAATAAAACAGCTTCGATTACCAATTTTTAAAAAATGCTTCATTGAGGCAAGATAGATTTGCTGTACTGTGCTATAAGTAGGGTTAGGATGAGCTAATCAATCGTCATGTGTGCCATTAACCCCGAAGTTGGAAGTCGCAGCTGGGAATGATGTCAAGCTATTCTTGCACTTCTTTCTTTTCTTTTTCTTTCTTTAGTTTATTTCGAACATGAACACACTTACATCATAATACATCACACAATTTCATATCATTTCATTTTACATCATGCCCGAAAAGGAGTAGGAAGAAGCAAAGCTTATTTAATCCTACCCCTTTCCCACTTCAAAGCGTTTACAAATATATAGAATCATTTACTGACCTTTTTATATAATAAAATAACATCTATGAATTAATATACAACAGTTTTGTAATATGTAATTAATTAATTAATTCAGTCATTATTAACATACTGAGATAAAGAATATCTTATTTTCAATAAGGTTGAAAGTATTTCTCATAATTCTTCTTTTTTGTACTCTGTAAGCACTATTATTTTGAACAACCTCTTAAACTGGATCATATCAGTACAATTTTTAACTTCTTTACTTAATCCATTCCATAATTTAATTCCACATACTGATATGCTAAAAGTTCTAAGTGTTGTACGTGCATATAAATGTTTTAAATTATTTTTTCCTCTAAGGTTATATTTCTCCTCTTTAGTTGAGAAGAATTGTTGTACATTATTTGGTAGCAGGTTATAGTTTGCTTTGTACATCATTTTAGCTGTTTGCAATTTTACCAAATCACCGAACTTTAATATTTCTGACTTAATAAATAAAGGGTTTTTTGTAGTTATTTCCCCATATTTCTGCACAATAACTCACACTTGCCTTGAAGTTTAAGTTTATTTCGAACATGTATAAAGTTTCAATATGATACATCACTTATTGTATATATTTTCATTTGTTTTCTCCTTACAACATGTCTAAAAAGGAGCAGGAAGAGGCAATGCTTATTTAACCCTACCCCATTTCTACTGTACAGCAATTACTAACACACACGTTCACTTCCCGTTCTCAACGTGTACACAATTTACATCAATGGATTCTAAATACAACAGTTCTCTTCATAAATAGTTATGTCAGTTATGATTCACTTAATGAGATGAATGATATGTCATTTTCAGTTCAAGACATTCATCAAAATGTTTCTTCCTTGTACTTCTTAAACTCATGTAGTTTGAACAGTTTCTTAAACTGAATCATATTAGTACATTGTTTGACTTCTTTACTTAATCCATTCCATAACTTAATTCTTCCTTATCTAAATACAAACAACTTTTGGAAAAATATACACTCCTTCTGCAACCATTAAAAACTGTGGATGAAAAGGAAACAAACACGCTATTGCTAGCGATGTAAGACGTAGAAAACACATGAAAAAAATAAATTTATGCCACAGTAACACAACATAATATAACCCCCTGAAAAAAACGATGGAATCACGAGACCTGGAGGATGTTATTTCAGTTGTTTAACTTTGTAGAAAAAATGCAGATAATAAACGTGGTGTAAAAATACATATGAGTTTGGAAATTGTGTTATATGTAAATATAAACGGAATACATCCATCCATCCATTTTCTACCGCTTATTCCCTTCGGGGTCGCGGGGGGCGCTGGAGCCTATCTCAATGATTTGCAAATTCTTTTCAACCCATATTCAGTTGAATGCACTACAAAGACAAGATATTTGATGTTCAAACTCATAAACTTTTTTTTTTTTTTTGCAAATAATAATTAACTTAGAATTTCATGGTTGCAACACGCGCCAAAGTAGTTGGGAAAGGGCATGTTCACCACTGTGTTACATGGCCTTTCCTTTTAACAACACTCAGTAAACATTTGGGAACTGAGGAGACACATTTTTGAAGCTTCTCAGGTGGAACTCTTTCCCATTCTTGCTTGATGTACAGCTTAAGTTGTTCAACAGTCCGGGGGTCTCCGTTGTGGTATTTTAGGCTTCATAATGCGCCACACATTTTCAATGGGAGACAGGTCTGGACTACAGGCAGGCCAGTCTAGTACCCACATTCTTTTACTATGAAGCCACGTTGATGTAACACGTGGCTTGGCATTGTCTTGCTGAAATAATCAGGGGCGTCCATGGTAACGTTGCTTGGATGGCAACATATGTTGCTCCAAAACCTGTATGTACCTTTCAGCATTCATGGTGCCTTCACAGATGTGCAAGTTACCCATGTCTTGGGCACTAATACACCCCCATACCATCACACATGCTGGCTTTTCAACTTTGCGCCTACAACAATCCGGATGGTTCTTTTCCTCTTTGGTCCGGAGGACACGACGTCCACAGTTTCCAAAAACAATTTGAAATGTGGACTCGTCAGACCACAGAACACTTTTCCACTTTGTATCAGTCCATCTTGGACGAGCTCAGGCCCAGCGAAACTGACGGCGTTTCTGGGTGTTGTTGATAAACAGTTTTCGCCTTGCATAGGAGAGTTTTAACTTGCACTTACAGGTGTAGCGACCAACTGTATTTACTGACAGTGGGTTTCTGAAGTGTTCCTGAGCCCATGTGGTGATATCCTTTACACACTGATGTCGCTTAGTGATGCAGTACAGCCTGAGGGATCGAAGGTCACGGGCTTAGCTGCGTACGTGCAGTGATTTCTCCAGATTCTCTGAACCCTTTGATGATGTTATGGACCGTAGATGGTGAAATCCCTAAATTCCTTGCAATAGCTGGTTGAGAAAGATTTTTCTTAAACCGTTCAACAGTTTGCTCACGCATTTGTTGACAAAGTGGTGACCCTCGCCCCATCCTTGTTTGTGAATGACTGAGCATTTAATGGAATATACTTTTATACCCAATCATGGCACCCACCTGTTCCCAATTTGCCTGTTCACCTGTGGGATGTTCCAAATAAGTCTTTAATGAACATTCCTCAACTTTATCAGTATTTATTGCCACTTTTCCCAACTTCTTTGTCACGTGTTGCTGGCATCAAATTCTAAAGTCAATGATTATTTGCAAAAAAAAAAATGTTTCAGTTTGAACATCAAATATGTTGTCTTTGTAGCATATTCTACTGAATATGGGTTGAAAATGATTTGCAAATCATTGTATTCTGTTTATATTTACATCTAACACAATTTCCCAACTCATATGGAAACGGGGTTTGTAGAAAACACATGAAAAAAATAAATGTATGCCACAGTAACACAAACATAATATAACCCCCTGAAGAAAACGATGGAATCACGAGACCTGGAGGATGTTATTTCAGTTGTTTAACTTTGTAGAAAAAATGCAGATAATAAACATGGTGTAAAAATAATACAATCGTTTCAAAAGGCAACTTTCTGGCTTTAAGAAACACTAAAAGAAATCAAGAATACGAATTGCAGTAGTCAGTAACGGTTTCATTTTTAAATCAAGCACAGTGAAAAAATTATGGATTCACTCAATTTTGAGAAAAACTATTCTGGAATCACCCTGTAAATATTCATTCCCAGAAGCTAACACCTGCATCAAATCTAATCTGTTCATTAGTCTGCAGTTAAAAAGGAGTGCTGTTGCACCAGGTGGATTGACATGAATCATGGCTCCAACACGAGAGATGTCAAAAACAAAGGAGAGGATAATCAAACTTCAATCTTCAACAGGGTAAATCATGCAATGTTGCAAAAGATGTTGATTGATCACAGTCAGCTGCTGTGTCTAAAATCTGGACCAAGTACAAACAACGTGGTTAGGTTGTAAAAGATAAGCATACTGGTAGACCAAGGACAACACCAAAGTGTCAAGACAGAAAACTTAAACCAAAATGTCTTAAGAAACATAAAATGAATGGGCAAAAACTGGAGTCACCGTCTGTGACCGAACTGTAAGAAAACACCTTAAGGAATTGGGATTTAAATACACAAAAGCTAAACAAAAGCCATCTTTAATAACTAAACATAAAAAAACAAGGTTTTAATGGGCAAAAGGAAAAGCTATGTGTGACTGGATGAAGTCATATTCAGTGATGAGTCGTGAATTTGTATTGGACAAGGCGATGATGCTGGAACATTTCCACAGTCATTGATGATATGGGGCTGCATGTCAGGTGATTGCACTGGGGAGATGGCTGTCATTAGATCTTCAATAAATGCACAAGATTACATTGACATTTTGGACACTTTTCTTGTTCCATCAATCTGAAGGATGTTTGGGTATGATGACATCATTTTTCAAGATGATATTGCCTCTTGCCCTTGATCAAAAAAACTGTATAAACTTTTCATGAAGAAAGATACATAAGGTCAATATCATGGCCTGCGAGTAGTCCGGATCTCAATCTAATTGAGAAATCTGTGGTGGAAATTGAAGAAAATGGTCCATGACAAGACTCCAACCTGCAAAGCTGATCTGACAACAGCAGTCAGAGAAAGTCGGAGCAATACGGATGAACTCGTTACTCACTCGTTAAGTCCATGCCTCAGAGACTACACTGTTGACAAAGTGACCTTGATACTTTGTGGCCTGCACATGTTCTACACTTATCATACTGTTATGGTTACGGTTATGGTGACCCGACCCTGGCAATCCTACTCCCCTAAAAACTAAGATAGAGTCTGAGTCAGAGGCGCAAGAATGAAAAATACTTAATTTGGCCTGCTATACAGGAAGGGTTACTTTGACACTAGGGATGTAACCATTTAAAAATGTCATGGTTATTAACCACGGCTACGACCAAAATGTTAACATATATCATTATTATCACGGTATTGTTGAATGAGCTCAAAAGGTACTTTCACAAACACTAGAATCTTTAAACCAAGTTTTATTTAAAGAATAAATATACTCTCTTGGCAGAACACACATTATATATTGTTTAAGGTTCTGAAGAGTGTTTAAATATGTTTGTCTTGTTCCATTTTAATATTTAAAAGTTTTTGTGTTTTTTACTAATAAAGGCAACATGAGTGATGTTAAGTGACGTTAAGTAACTTCCTGTTGTAGTTAATTCCACGACTGTATATATCGGTATCGGTTGATATCGGAATCGGTAATTAAGAGTTGGACAATATCGGAATATCGGATATCGGCAAAAAAGCCATTATCGGACATCTCTATTTATAACCTATTAATTTAGCTTTTTTTAAACAAAGTTAGAGACATGAAATAACAGCCATATAGTCACCTTTACACTGGTTTCACACAGTATAGTAGCCTTGCGTTTGTTCAACTGTAGATTGCAGTACTCACTGGTAGCACGGAGGATCCTGCAAGCGTCATTGTTATGACCATCACCCGGCCACTACAACATGACCACAACCTGGAAATACTTCATCACATCGTCGGTAATTCCTGGTTAGAACTGTCTTCCATAGAATAGAATAGAAAGTACAGCACCACAGTTCGCTCACAATAGACAATAATAATAATCAATAATATAATATATTATATATATAATATATAAATAATATAAATATATTCTTCATATATTCTACATTTAAGTGCAGTCAAGGAACATATGCATTATACAGTCTGATGGCTGTCGGTATGAATGTGCTAAAACAACGGGCGTAAATTGTTTAGCAAAAACTTGGTCTACTTCACAGTCACAGCTATGACCAATAGCTTTGTTGTTATCATTCCGTGTTGTTTGCAGTAAGTGGGTCCCGCGATGTCTCGTGTTTGGTATTTTGCTACCGTGTGGTATCTGGTATGTGAATGCTCATGTTTTTCATTATTGTGAAAGCGACACCAATTACAGAATTATGTCGCTCTAGTCAGGCTCCGGCATATGTTATCTATGGCTGGATGCGCATGGAACTCGTTACCAGCCCGATGTTAACAGTCACGGTGACTGAGACACGTGCATTAAGGAGACAACTTCTGTACAGGGGAGTTGACGTAGCTAAGGAGACAGCACTGGAGGGGTTATAAGGCTGGGTGTTTGACGCTCACGCAAGAGGAAAAATATTAGTTGGCTGGATCTCTTCCTCGGTACTGCAGTACTTGTTGTGATGCTCGCTTGTTCAATTAAGAAAGTACCGTATTTTCCCGACTATAAAGCGCACTTAAAATCCTTTTTCCTCAAAACTCGACAGTGCCCCTTTAACCCGGTGCGCCTACTAATGTAAGGAATGACTTTGGTTGAGCTTACCCACCTCGAAGCAATTTTATTTGGTACTTGGTTTAATGATAAGTGTGACCAGTAGATGGCAGTCAAACATAAGAGATAAGTGTAGGCTGCACTGTTTGATGTGCTTCAACATAGGAGTATTATGGTGTGTGTGTATAAGGTAAGACATATTATCTGCCGTTTTGTTTTGCAATATTATGCAAAAGCAACTTTTCTTACCTTCTAGTACCTGCTGATCTGTATTTGGGATCTGAATAAATCACTTTGTAGTCCGTGCCAACACCGTAGTCGATATGTTTCTTTTCTCTATCGTCTTGTTATGGGGCATCATCCCCCGCTGTTGCCATTTCTAATATAAAGTAGCGTAAAGTTCTTACTTATATCTGTCAGTAAACTCGCCATGAAAGCACTAAAACATACCGGTGTAGTGAGTTTACGTAATTCACCCAAGGAACTTCAGTTATTAGAGTTCCGGTCGGACGATTTTTCACGGAACACATTTCCGGTGTTGTTTCCGGATTAGGAGATGCTGCTCCGTTATTGATTTAAGTAAAGTCTGAATGTCATTAAAACAGTTAGCTCCATCTTTTGACATTTCTTCCAGGAAAAAAAAATATATATATGACTCCTTTAATCCAGTGCGCCTTATATATGAAAATAGATTTTAAAAAATAAATAAATAGACCATTCACCATAAAATAAACAACGAAGACAATTTCCAAGGTCTCCATTGTGGTATTTTAGGCTTCACATTTTCAATGGGAGACAGGTCTGGACTACAGGCAGGCCAGTCTAGTACCCGCACTCTTTTACTATGAAGCCACGCTGTTGTAACACGTGGCTCGGCTTGCTGAAATAAGCAGGGGCGTCCATGATATGTTGCTCCAAAACCTGTATGTATCTTTCAGCATTAAGGGTGCCTTCACAGATGTGTAAGTTACCCATGCCTTGGCCACTAATACATCCCCATACCATCACAGATGATGGCTTTTGAACTTTGTGGCTATAACAATCCGGATGGTTCTTTTCCTCTTTGTTCCGGAGGACACGACGTCCAAAGTTTCTAATAACAATTTGAAATGTGGACTCGTCAGACCACAGAACACTTTTCCACTTTGCATCAGTCCATCTTAGATGAGCTCGGGTCCAGCGAAGTCGGCGGCGTTTCTGCGTGTTGTTGATAAATGGCCTTCGCTTTGCATAGTAGAGTTTTAACTTGCACTTACAGATGTAGCGACCAACTGTAGTTACTGATAGTGGTTTTCTGAATTGTTCCTGAGCCCATGTGGTGATATATTTTACACACTGATGTCGCTTGTTGATGCAGTACTGCCTGAGGCATCAAAGGTCCGTAATATCATCGCTTATGTGCAGTGATTTCTCCAGATTCTCTGAACCTTTTGATGATATTACGGACCGTAGATGGTAAAATCTCTAAATTCCTTGCAATAGCTCGTTGAGAAAGGTTGTTCTTAAACTGTTGGACAATTTGCTCACGCATTTGTTCACAAAGTGGCGACCCTCACCCCATCCTTGTTTGTGAATAACTGAGCATTTTACGGAATCTGCTTTTATACCCAATCATGGCACCCACCTATTCCCAATTAGCCTGTTCACCTGTGGGATGTTCCAAATAAGTGTTTGATGAACATTCCTCAACTTTCTCAGTCTTTTTTGCCACTTGTGCCAGCTTTTTTAAAACATGTTGTAGGCATCAAATTCCAAACGAGCCTTATTTTGCTTTATGGAGTTCATTACTGTTACTGTAAGGGAGGAGACTCCGGAAGTTAGCATTAGTCAAGTTAGGCTAAGTAAGAGCGAGAGAGCTCAGATAATGTTCTTATTTAGGGTGGGTAGTAAGGGTAATTGTATTCTAATTTGTTGGGGTTTGTTGAAATGTGTCTTTATGTCATTACTAGTTTTTTATTTAGTTTTATTTTTTATTATTCTTTCTTTTTTTCTTACCTGGGTGTTTTGTACCACTTTGTTATTTTTATTTTTTGCTGCTATACCTTCCCTCTCTCTCTCCCGTCCCTCCCCGTGGGGTCTAAGGCGTGTCAGACAGATTTACTGTTGGGGTCTAGTGGATGGCGGATGCTGGCAGGATGACGAGTGACGAAGTGCGTATCATCTCTTGGAACACCAAAGGCATGAACAACGCCGTCAAAATTGGTAAGGTCTTAACTCGTCTGCAGCATCTTAAAGGGGACATTATATTTCTGCAAGAAACACACCTGAAGACATCAGAAAATCTCCGTATTAAGAGGTCTTGGATGAGCCATTTATTCCATTCCAAATTTTCTGCTAGGGCTAGGGGTTCGGCCATAATTATCCATAAGCGTGTTATGTTTGAGCCAGCAGACGTTATAGAAGATGAAGAGGGTCGCTATGTTGTGGTTTCGGGCATGTTACAGAATACACCGGTAATTTTAGTCTCTGTGTATGCACCTAACTGGGATGACGACACTTTTTTCACAAGACTTTTTGCTAGGATCCCCAACGTTGACAACCATCGCATAATCGTAGGCGGGGATTTTAACTTAGTCCAGGATGCGATTCTTGATCGATCCTCCCATACCCGAAATACACTATCCAAAGCAGCAGAGGCTGTGTCAACTTATGCAAACCAAGTGGGACTTTCGGATCCCTGGAGATTCAGGAACCCACATGGGAAGGCATTTTCATTTTTCTCGCACGTTCACCATTCGTTTTCCCGTATTGATTTCTTTTTAATAGATAACAATCTCTTGCATTGTATTAATGCATGCGACTACCACCCGATAGCCGTCTCTGACCACGCGCCAATCTCAGTCGACATTAAATTTCCGCAAGGTGTAACCGGCCGCACAATGTGGAGGTTCAGCTCACACTTGCTCTCAGACATTAAGTTCAAAGATTTTATTGAAACAGAAATTCGTACCTACCGGTATATTGAGTTTAATGACACCCCTGATATCGGAAACAGCACTTTGTGGGAAGCACTTAAGGCTACTATCCGAGGACAGGTGATATCTTATATTTCCAGGATGAGGAGGACTGAGAGGGCTAGGTTGACGGAAATTGCTAAAGAACTCCTCGACCTCGACAATGTATACGCTGTTTGTCCATCTCCAACCCTGTATAAAAAGCGTATTCTGCTACATTCAGAACATGACCTGCTTATGACGCACATAGTAGAGAGACAACTGCGACAATCCAAACAATGCTTCTATGAACACGGAGACAAGGCCGGCCGACTTTTAGCTCAACGGGCCAGGGCTGCTTGCGCATCGCGGTCAATCCCCAAAATTAAACTACCCGATGGTAGTTATACTTCCGATCCAGTGGATATTAATAGGTGTTTTTTACGAATTTTACACTAAATTATACACTTCTGAATGCTCTCCTGTCTCCGCGATTTGCCCCAACCCCCTCGATTCATTAACATATCCTTGCATTGATATAAACATTGCCAGGGAGCTGGGTAGACCTATCTCCTCGTCAGAGATACAGGAGGCAATCCGATCTATGCAAAATGGAAAGTCGCCCGGCCCTGATGGCTTCACAGTTGAATTTTACAAGGCTTACTCATTATTGTTATCCCCCATTTTAGCAAGAATGTTTAATGATTCTTTCAACGCCGGCCGCTTACCAAGGACCTTGTCAGAGGCTTCCATTTCACTACTTCTTAAGAAAGACAGAGATGCTACCTCTTGTGGTAGCTACAGACCGATCTCACTTTTGAACGTGGACTGCAAGATTCTGGCGAAAGTTCTCTCTATACGTCTTCAAGCCGTGATGCCCTCAATAATTTCGGCTGATCAGACAGGTTTTACGCTGGGGAGGCATCTATTCTTCAATACCAGAAGATTGTTGAATATAGTTCTCTCTCCACCATCTGATACTCCGGAGGTTGTGGTGGCGCTGGATGCGGAGAAGGCGTTCGATAGGGTGGAGTGGGGCTACTTATTTTTTATTATGGAGAAATTTGGTTTTGATTCAAAATTTATTTCTTGGGTTAGAGTGCTGTACGAGACTCCACTTGCCTCCGTACATACTAACGGCATCCGTTCAGCGTACTTCCCTCTCCAGCGTGGGACCCGGCAGGGATGTCCACTTTCACCCTTGCTGTTTAATATAGCCATTGAACCGCTTGCTATTTGGCTTAAGAATTGGGAGGAATTTAAGGGTATCACTCGCTTCGGTCGGGTTCATAAGCTCTCCCTATATGCCGACGATCTTCTGTTGTTCGTTTCAGACCCCTCATCCTCGCTTCCCCATATACTATCGATTCTGGATCAGTTCGGTCGTTTGTCAGGGTACAAACTGAATATTCAGAAAAGCGAACTATTTTTTGTGAATAATTTGGCAAGGTCACTACCGCGCTCACAATTCCCCTTTAAGATCTCGGAGGAAGGATTTAAATATCTGGGTGTGTTCGTCTCGAATTCTCCCACAGAGCTGTTCCGTAAAAACTTTCAAGCACTGTTGGACAAATGTAAATCGGACTTGTCCAGGTGGGCTGCCCTCCTCCTATCCCTAGTTGGCCGCATTAACCTCATAAAAATGATTTTACTTCCGAAATTTTTATATCTCTTTCAGCACATCCCTATATGTCTCAACAAATCATTTTTTGTTGGCCTTGATCAACAACTTCTTGCTTTCATTTGGCAAAACAGGCCAGCCCGCCTTGGGAAAGCCACTCTACAGCTCCCTAAGGCGGAGGGTGGTCTAGCACTTCCAAACTTTAGAAATTATTTCTGGGCCTGCAATATTAATAAACTTCTGTACTGGGTCCATTGCGACTCCCCAGCCGCCTGTCCACCTTGGGCTCACATAGAGATGGCATCGTCTAATGGTTCCCTGCACGCGGTGATTTGCTCACAGCTACCATTATGTTCATTGGGGACCTCCCTAAACCCAGTTGTTAAAAATACCATTAAAATTTGGACTCAATTTAGGAAACATCACGGCTTGCACAAGGCTTCCAGCGGTGCTCCGATTTTGAACAATCCTGCCTTTCTCCCTGCCTGCTCTGATTCTGCGTTTCGAACTTGGTCGACTAACGGACTTAAAATTCTCAATGACCTGTACCACGATGGAGTGTTCTCTTCCTTCGCTTCTCTGTCAACAAGATACAATCTGCCTAATACTCATTTCTTTCGATACCTCCAAACAAGGCATTTTATTAAAAAACTATTTCCTCATTTTCCCAACCGCCCCCCAGAAGCAGAAATTGATCGGTTTCTCTCCTTTGACTCTGACCAACGACGTTTAATATCTGTCATATATAATGAAATCGGCCTTCTGAATCCACTTAATACTTCACCTGTCAGAGAATCATGGGAGCATGACCTTGGAGCACCTATACCTGACGGGAGGTGGAGAGAGGCTTTGAGGCTGGTACATTCATCGTCCATATGCGCTAGGCATGGCCTAATACAATGTAAGGTATTACATAAAGCACATTTCACCAATGCTAGACTGGCTAAAATATACCCCAACCACAGCGACACTTGTAACCGCTGTAGGCAATCCCCAGCTGACCATTTGCATATGTTCTGGACGTGCCCAAAACTCTCAAGTTTTTGGTCGGCTATTTTCGACACTGTTGGGCAGGCCCTCGATAGAACAATAACACCCAGCCCGCTGACTGCCCTTTTTGGCGTTCCCCAGGTGGACGGTTTACCTGCAACCGCTCGTCATGTCATTGCGTTAACGACTCTGCTGGCTAGGCGTACAATTCTTTTTAAATGGAAGCTTGCGTCTCCGCCGAGCCATAACAGTTGGATACAAGATGTCTTGCGGTGTCTCCAGTTAGAGAAGCTTCGGTTCTCTCAGAAAGGATCTGTGTCATCTTTCCATAAAACTTGGGGCCCCCTCCTAGACCTTATTAGAGACAAGCTTGACATCACCCCAAGCGATTCGAGTAACACAACTTAGACAGAGCTGACCGCTGAAGCCCCCCCCCCCCCCTGACCCTCACTCCCTGTGTTTATTTACTTTTACGTTATATTATTTTATTTTATTATTTTTTTTTGCACATCTTATGTAGTATTTATTTATTTATTTACCTTATTTATTTTTTGTTTATCTTTAATATATTTGTTTGATTGAATCTAAGTTTGCATATATTCATGTGTGTCTATATTTGTTGTGGGCACTAGGTGACAATTACCTTGGGAATTAAAGTGGGTGGGTACTGTAAGGGGTAGGGTTTACTATGTTACATATTGTAAAATGTGCAGATGCCTCAACTTGCTGTTGCCATGATCCATCATACTGTACTGTCTGCAAAATTCAATAAAAATATTTGAAGAAAAAAAAAAAAATTCCAAACGAGCTAATATTTGCAAAAAAATAACAGTTTTACAGTTCAAACGTTAAGTATCTTGTCTTTGCAGTCTATTCAATTGAATATAGGTTGTAAAGGATTTGCAAGTCATTGCATTCTGTTTTTATTTACCATTTACACAACATGGCAACTTCACTGGTTTTGTATTTTCATTTATTGTTTCTTAATGCCAGAAAGTTCTCATTTAAAATGACTATAGTTTTGTGTCATGTGACAGTCTGTTATCTGCTTTTTTTCTACAACAATAAACAACTGAATGAACATCCTCTAAGTCTGGTGATTCCATTGTTTCCAGCGGTTGTTATTAACATGTCATCCTCACACGGAGGGGGTATGGGAATATTAATATCATGATTTGGCTGAGAGATTGATAGTCAAATTGGACTCCTACAAATTGAATCGTCGAATCTCCGACTATTTAAAGGCAGCCCTAGGAATTAGTCACATATGTACATGCAAATATGAATGAATAGGTACTGTTTCATTTCAAAACAATAAATGAACTGCTGTGGTTTTGTATTTACAAGTAAATTGTTCTTCTCCTATACCTTAATAATCTAACTTATTGACAATCAACACAACTTTGACTGATGTGTTGTAGATACCAGGCTTCTGTGAAGATGGAGCAGGTTCTTCCGTACCTGGCATGCAAGCAGATGTTGACTGCCAGATGTTTGTTGGCTACAAAGCCGTGTACCGCGTGTGTTTTGGAATGAGTGTGTGGTTCTTTGGCTTTTCCATTCTAATGATTAGCATCAAGAACAGCCGAGACCCCCGTGCCGCCATTCACAATGGGTAAGTAGGAAATGTCCTATTACTAAACTAAAGGAGTCGATAATCCATAAGCTCTGACCTCAACAGCAACAAAAACCTTCAACAGTCGTCGACGTGGTCAGATATGTTTCTATGTAACCTTTACATCAGCAGTACCAATTGTCCACTCATTTGAAGTCTTCTCGTTGCATTTTATGGATACAGCACCAATGGACGACACAAGTCAACGCAAGCATATTCCTCACACAGAACCAAGAAAAAACCTTACATTTAGGAAGAAATCTTTTTAGGGGCACTGCACCTTTCTTTGGAATGTTGCCTACGATTCACAATCCTTATGAGAAACAAGAACATATACTTTGTCTTTTTTTTAATGCATTCCAACACATAAATAAAAGTCAGCTGACGTAATTGCATCAATTCTGCCCATAAAGCCCACTAAAAATCATCCAAAAAGCACCAACAATACTCCATTTACACTTTGTGACTTGAATATTGACCAAGTATTAGCGAGATTTTTAAAAGCGCCAACGTTAAGGGCCTACTTTTAGTGGCGCATTGATCACAGAGCAATAACAAGTAGGGATGTCCGATAATGGCTTTTTGCCGATATCCGATATTCCGATATTGTCCAACTCTTTAATTACCGATATCAACCGATATATACAGTCGTGGAATTAACACATTATTATGCCTATTTTGCACAACCGGGTATGGTGAAGATAAGGTACTTTTAAAAAAACATTTATAAAATAAAATAAGATAAATACATTAAAAACATTTTCTTGAATAAAAATCACAGAGCGATAACAAGTCGGGATGTCCGATAATGGCTTTTTGCCGATCTCCGATATTGTCCAACTCTTTAATTACCGATACCGATATCAACCGATATATACAGTCGTGGAATTAACACATTATTATGCCTAATTTGCACAACCGGGTATGGTGAAGATAAGGTACTTTTAAAAAAATGTTATAAAATAAAATAAGATAAATACATTAAAAACATTTTCTTGAATAAAAAAGAAAGTAAAACAATATAAAAACAGTTACATTGGAACTAGTAATTAATGAAAATTTGTAAAATTAACTGTTAAAGGTTAGTACTATTAGTGGATCAGCAGCACGCACAATCCCTTGCAGACTGTATTGATATATATTGATATATAATGTAGGAACCAGAATATTAATAACAGAAAGAAACAACCCTTTTGTGTGAATGAGTGTGAATGAGGGGAGGAAGGTTTTTTGGGTTGGTGCACTAATTGTAAGTGTATCTTGTGTTTTTTATGTTGATTTAATAAAAAAAAAAGAAAAAGAAAAAAGATACCGATAATAAAAATACCGATAATTTCCGATATTACATTTTAACGCATGTATCGACCATCGGCCAATAAATGTGATAAAATGTAATATCGGAAACATCTCTAATAAGCTTATGCTGATATATTGACATCATAAGATGGTGAGCTGATGCATCGCCTCTGAGCTGGTGAAAGTTTATTCTAGATCGTAAATCATGCCCCTCACCTGGATAGTAGAAGGATGCGGCCATAAACCGAGAAGTATGTTAACTTTAACACCCAACTTAGAGCCGGCGTGAAAGACTCTAAAATATGCTGGATTTCACCCACCTTTTTCTTTTTTCGCAAGAATTATGATTAATTCTT
Organism: Nerophis lumbriciformis; assembly: GCF_033978685.3. Taxonomy (NCBI): domain Eukaryota; kingdom Metazoa; phylum Chordata; class Actinopteri; order Syngnathiformes; family Syngnathidae; genus Nerophis; species Nerophis lumbriciformis. Next base: position 47,886,871 of record NC_084550.2, on the reverse strand, counting down.
AATCTAAACAGGAAGATGTGAACATCCCATCAGTCGGCATCCCAGTGTGAGCCGACCTTGTACAGTGAGTGATTGTTTTATTATGTTGGTTGGCTCTCATGAAGTCATGAGTAGTAGTGTTGTTGTTGTATGAAGGAAAAAGCTAAGGTTTATTTATGATTTACAATGCATAAAAAAAGAAAAACGTGTGCTTGTCTCACGTAAGGATTGTGAATGAAGGGCAAAAATAAAACAAAAAAGTGCAGTTGCCCTTTAACAGAGCAGTGGAGTTGAGATCGCGAGAGAAGGGCTAGTAAAAATGGATAATAGCAAGTATGTGTGTAAATATAGCTGTATCATTAACAGTAGTACTGTTTTTAGCATTAAATCTTGTACAACAATTTAAAGTAACTGTGGGAAATGTGATGGCTGCCAACTACCAACATAATAATGTCCATTGCTGTTTTTTTGGTCATATTTATATACCGTAATGCAGTAATCCTCAAACTGTGGTACGTGTACTACTAGTGGTATGCGGGCCCCAGCTCGTTGTACGCGAAATAATCACTTAATTAAATATTTAAACAGTGTTACTGTTCAAACTGTTTAACGTTACATATATTTGTTAAATAGAACCTCTGCTTTGTTTTTAATAAATACTTAGGCCTACTAAGCTACTTTAGCTTAATGTTGGTCATTATAGAATCGAATAGAATGAAAAGAAAGCCTTTTATTGTCACTATAGACAGGTACAATGAGATTTAAAGCAACTCCAGTATCAGTGCGACAGTCTACAAATATGCAAAACATAGGAAGGAAAGAAAAATAGTGCAAAGGGAGGTAAGGTGCACAGTCCAGTCCTAAGAAGGAATGTTCTGAATGTGTTGTTTAAATATTATACTATATACATATATACAGAAGCATTCAGACTGTGGGGGGAAAGTAAAAATTGCACACAGAGAGGTGCTAAACTATAAAATCAGTGCCTATGAGAGTTCAGCGTGGTTATGGCTTTAGGGAAAAAACTGTTCTTGAGTCTGTTTGTCTTAGACCTGATGACCCTGTAGCGTCTTCCTGAGGGCAACAGGTCAAAGCCAGGGTGGGAGCTGTCCTTCATAATGTTGGTAGCTCTGCTGAGGCAGCGGGAGGTGTAAATGTCTAGCCGATGATCCGCTGTGCTGCCTTTACCACTCTCTGGAGCCTCTCCCTGTCTGCAGTGGTGCAGCTACCGTACCATTATGGTGGCAATTGGAAAGCCAAGTGTTTTCTGAGGGTGAAAAAAGTTTGAGAACCACTGCCATGATGCATTGTAGCACTGGGAAACACATGCATGCATTCATTTGAGCTATGTAGCTGTAGCTGTAAAAGTTCCAGCGTGTGTTGCAGTAGTGTTCAAGGTAGCGTGGTATAAGCATTAGATATGGGTACGCTTTTAATCAATCCATTTTCTTCAGCTGCAAACTGGATGGCTGACCATAGAAGGCACACATGTCCTGTCACACACTAAATCAAGTTTATGTAGCACATTAAAATCCTGTGACCCGAGTTTGATATGCTCTGCTTTATAAAGAGGCAGTTTTTTGTTTGGCTTTGTGTAATTCTTGTTCTATCATAGGTTTTGGTTCTTCAAGATTGCTGCCCTGGTGGCCATTACAGCCGGTGCCTTTTACATTCCAGAAGGGCCTTTCACCTATGGTAAGATCCCACCTCAGCTCTACAATGTCTAATATCAGTGTATAAGCATATATCAAATAATGCTGTGTGTTGCAGCATGTTTTGTTGTCGGTTCTGGTGGAGCTTTCTTCTTCATTGTGATCCAGCTGGTGCTGCTGGTGGACTTTGCACACTCCTGGAACGAGTCTTGGTTGGACAAAATGGAGAATGGCCACTCCAGGGGCTGGTATGCAGGTTAGTTAGCCATTAGTACTTAGTACAGTAGTAAGTAGGGTTTTTTTTGATTGATTGAAACTTTTATTAGTAGATTGCACAGTAAAGTACATATTCCGTACAATTGACCACTAAATGGTAACACCCGAATAAGTTTTTCAACTTGTTTAAGTCGGGGTCCACTTAAATTGATTCATGATACAGATATATACTATTTTCATGATACAGTCATCACACAAGATAATCATCACAGTATATAAATTGAATTATTTACATTATTTACAATCCGGGGTGTGGGATATGGAGGGGGTGGGGTTAAGTTTGGTTGGTGTCAACACTTCAGTCATCAACAATTGCATCATCAGAGAAATTGACATTGGAACAGAGAGAGATCAGAAATTATAAGAAAAAGTGACTACATTTGATTGTTTACATTTGATTATTTACAATGCGAAGAGGTATGATGAGGAAGGGAGGGTGTTAGTTTTGGATTGAAGTTGCCTGGAGGTGTTCTTTTAGTGCAGTTTTGAAGGAGGATAGAGATGCCCTTTCTTTTACACCTGTTGGGAGTGCATTCCACATTGATGTGGCATAGAAAGAGAATGAGTTAAATAATAAATGATAAATGGGTTATACTTGTATAGCGCTTTTCTACCTTCTAGGTACTCAAAGCGCTTTGACAGTATTTCCACATTCACCCATTCACACACACATTCACACACTGATGGCGGGAGCTGCCATGCAAGGCGCTAACCAGCAGCCATCAGGAGCAAGGGGTGAAGTGTCTTGCCCAAGGACACAACGGACGTGACTAGGATGGTAGAAGGTGGGGATTGAACCCCAGTAACCAGCAACCCTCCGATTGCTGGCAAGGCCACTCTACCAACTTCTCCACGCCGCCCCATGAGTTAAGACCTTTGTTAGATCGGAATCTGGGTTTAACGTGGTTAGTGGAGCTCCCCCTGGTGTTGTGGTTATGGCGGTCATTTACGTTATGGAAGTAGTTTGACATGTACTTCGGTATCAGGGAGGTGTAGCGGATTTTATAGACAAGGCTCAGTGCAAGTTGTTTTATTCTGTCCTCCACCTTGAGCCAGCCCACTTTGGAGAAGTGGGTAGGAGTGAGGTGTGATCTGGGGTGGAGGTCTAGAAGTAATCTGACTAACTTGTTCTGGGATGTTTGGAGTCTAGATTTGAGGGTTTTGGAGGTGCTAGGGTACCAGGAGGGTTGTCACGAATTGCAGTAGGCGATACTGATAACTATGAATTTCCACGATTCTCAATACTTATTAGATACCACGATGAATTCAATTCCGCAATAAACATTTTAAAAACCCACATTCTTTTCAATTCACTACTTTATTGAAGTGTTTCAAATTGTCAAGTCTTTTAGTATCAGCTGCCAAGAGGTAACTACAGTATACATTGAAAAAAACAACAGCAGTGTTCTATAACCTCCCAGTATATCAAAACGAACAATACTGTGCTTATATATATGCTCATAAATAATAACAGTCGACTATTCTACATTCTAAAAGGAATAGCAGTGGCACGGACCCTTCAAGTATATAGCACAAACCTCGGGCGGCCGTAAGGCAAAATGGGGGCTGTGAGACTTACCTCGGCACCAGCTCTGCTACTCTGTCTGCTACTCTTGCCTGTAGTATACCTCAAAAAGACATTTTGCCAGACAAACACCCGTCTAGAGTTGCTTTTACTCATAGAGGCATCTCGAGGACAATAGATCCAAAAACGATCTCAACGATACCGGTGTAGATACTAGCGACACACATACCGGCTAATCCACCTGGTGCTTCCTGGCACAAATCAACCAGTTTAGACCACTACCAGCTCTGATCCTGACAAAGGTGAGACCACTAAGGAACACAATTTATTAACTTTTCCTCCTCACCGATACCAACAAAGACTACACCGCCTGATGTTCCCTATGCCTTAGTAAGACCTGGCTGCACCATACCGTGCCTGATCAAGCCATAACACCATCCGGCTTCATTCTCCATTGAACCGACAGGTCTGAACCTGTCAAAGACATCTAAAAGCGGAGGCATCTGCTCTATGGTCAACCAACCCACTCTTCAGTTCCTTCTCTCCCTACCTGGAATATATCAGTGTTAAATGTAGACCCTACTACCTCCCAAGAGAATTGACATCGGCTATTTTCATTGGCGTATACGTCCCACCATCAGCTAACGCCAACGCAGCCATGTCAGAACGCTATATACTGTGTGGAAAATTCAAACCCAGATGCGGTTGTCATCGTTCTTGGCGACTTTAACCACATTAGCCTGTCTGTGGTCCTCCCGAGCCACGTCCAACAGGTCACCTGGATGAGTAGGGACGATAACACGCTGGACCATTCCTATGTGGCAATGAGAGACGCTTACCATTCACCCCGCGGGTGTTTGTAGCTACACAGTAGACGTGAGCTATCAAAGGTGTGCCAAATGTGGATTCCACCAATCCTTTGCGTGGCCAAAGATTCTGATTGTTATTAATATTCTTTCAACATGGTGGCAATGTGAAATCATCATGTCATTTGTAATGGAATAGACTGGTAAAAAGATGAAAATATATATTTAAATTTATTCATTAATAAGATCAATATGTCAGCTTTTTTTCATTAGTTTATAATTTTTTGCTCCATTTGATCATGTTTGCTTTTTTTGTTTTGTTTTGTTTATTTTATTTTTACAAAGCCATAAAAAAAAGGTGTGTTCAGCAAATATCCCCCAGGCCACACTTTGCCTTCCTGGTGAAATAAATAAAGCAGTGGTGTTCAAAGTGTTGCCAAATGACAGAAGAGTGGCTCTAAGCTGTGGGTTTTATTTTAGCACTTATTGAAGTGATAAAGGTTGGCTTGCACGCTTCTGGGGGTTTTCTGCACGCTGTTGTGGTAATGCACACTTCCTGGGCTTTTTGGTGGCGGCTCTCTGCTTTCACCTACTAATACTTTTGTGATCGCTTGTATTTGATTAGAGTATAAATGTATCACACAAGATACACCTCGTTCACTCTTAATATACTTACTTAATTTAACAACAAAGTGGATAAAGTGCATCACAGATCATTTCTGCTATGTCTTATTATCTGGCAAAAAACAGGCGCGTATGAGATGTTTTGTGAAACCAAGTTATGCCACACCTGTGTGTATAAATGTACAGTTTGTGCAAGTGTATACATGTATAAATGTACAGTTTATACAAGTAGTGTTAGCGTATATGTGTATAAATGTACAGTTTATACAAGTAGTGTTAGGGTATACATTTATAAATGTACATACACTAACACTACATGTTTTGTATACTGTATGTAAATGTACAGTTTATACAAGTAATGTTAGTGTATATGTGTATAAATGTACAGTGCAGTACAGTTAGGGTGTACATTTATAAATGTACATACACTAACACTACTTGTATAAACTACATTTATACACATATACGCTGACACTACTTGTATAAACTGTACATTTATAAATGTACATACACTAACACTACTTGTATAAACTACATTTATACACATACGCTGACACTACTTGTATAAACTGTACATTTATACACATATACACTAACACTACTTGTATAAACTGTACATTTATACACGTATACGCTGACACTACGTGTATAAACTGTACATTTATACACGTATACACTAACACTACTTGTATAAACTGTACATTTATAAACATACACTGACACTACTTGTATAAACTACATTTATACACGTATACACTAACACTACTTGTATAAACTGTACATTTATACATGTATACACTAACACTACTTGTATAAACTGTACATTTATAAACATACACTGACACTACTTGTATAAACTGTACATTTATACACTAACACTACTTGTATAAACTGTACATTTATAAACATACACTGACACTACTTGTATAAACTGTACATTTATACACGTATACACTAACACTACTTGTATAAACTATACATTTATAAACATACACTGACACTACTTGTATAAACTGTACATTTATACACGTATACACTAACACTACTTGTATAAACTGTATATTTATACATGTATACACAGACACTACTTGTATAAACTACATTTATAAACATATACACTAACACTACTTGTATAAACGGTACATTTATAAACATACGCTGACACTACTTCTATAAACTGTACATTTATACATGTATACACTACCACTACTTGTATAAACTGTACATTTATACATGTATACACAGACACTACTTGTATAAACTGTACATTTATAAACATATACACTAACACTACTTGTATAAACTGTACATTTATACACGTATACACTGACACTACTTCTATAAACTGTACATTTATACACATATACACTACCACTACTTGTATAAACTACATTTATACATGTATACACATACACTACTTGTATAAACTGTACATTTATAAACATATACACTAACACTACTTGTATAAACTGTACATTTATACACGTATACACTGACACTACTTCTATAAACTGTACATTTATACACGTATACACTGACACTACTTGTATAAACTACATGTATACACATATACACTGACACTACTTGTATAAACTGTACATTTATACACGTATACACTACCACTACTTGTATAAACTGTACATTTATACATGTATACACTGACACTACTTGTATAAACTGTACATTTATACACGTATACACTGACACTACTTGTATAAACTGTACATTTATACACATACACTGACACTACTTGTATAAACTGTACATTTATACATGCATACACAGACACTACTTGTATAAACTGTACATTTATACACATATACACTACCACTACTTGTATAAACTGTACATTCATACAAGTATACACAGACACTACTTGTATAAACTGTACATGTATACATGTATACACTGACACTACTTGTATAAACTATACATGTGTACACTTTTAATTTTCCTGAGGGAACTCTCTTAAGGGAATCAATAAAGTACTATCCATCTAACTGTACATGTATACACTGACACTACTTGTGTACATGTATAAATGTACAATTAATACAAGTAGTGGTAGTGTATGCAAGTATAAATGTACAGTTTATACATGTAGTGGTAGTGTATGCAAGTATAAATGTACAGTTTATAGAAGTAGTGGTAGTGTATGCAAGTATAAATGTACAGTTTATACAAGTAGTGTTATTGTAGACATGTATAACTATCCAGTTTATACAAGTAGTGTCAGTGTAATGTACAGTTTATACAAGTAGTATTGTTGTAGACATGTATAATTATACAGTTTATACAAGTAGTATCAGTGTATTCATGTATAAATGTACAGTTTATACAAGTGTATATGTGTATAAATGTACAGTTTATCCAAGTAGTGTCTGTGTATACATGTATAAAGGTTCAGTTTATATAAGTAGTGCCAGTATATACATGTATATATGTACAGTATATACAAGTGTATGTGTATAAATGTACAGTTTATCAAAGTAGTGTTAAAGTGTACATGTATGAATGTACAGTTTATCAAAGTAGTGTTAAAGTGTGCATGTATGAATGTACAGTTTATCAAAGTAGTGTTAAAGTGTACATGTATGAATGTACATTTAATACTAGTAGTGTCAGTGTATAAATGTACAGTTTATACTATACAAGTGTACATGTGTATAATTGTACAGTTTATCCAAGTAGTGTAAGTGTATACATGTATAAATGATAAATGATAAATGGGTTGTACTTGTATAGCGCTTTTCTACCTTCAAGGTACTCAAAGCGCTTTGACACTACTTCCACATTTACACACACATTCACACACTGATGGAGGGAGCTGCCATGCAAGGCGCTAACCAGCACCCATCAGGAGCAAGGGTGAAGTGTCTTGCTCAGGACACAACGGACATGACGAGGTTGGTACTAGGTGGGGATTGAACCAGGGACCCTCGGGTTGCGCACGGCCACTCTCCCACTGCGCCACGCCGTCCGTATAAATGTACAGTTTATACAAGTAGTGTCAGTGTGTACATTTATATATGTACAGTATACAAGTGTATGTGTGTATAAATGTAGAGTTTATACAAGTACTGTTAGTTTGTACATGTACAATGAATGAACTGTATCGCAGAAACCAAATACTATACATAACAAAACTGATAAAAAAAATGGTCATGGTGGATTATTTGGGTATATAATATTTAAGGGTGTTAAAAAGAACAGCAAATTAGACATAACCGAACCAAAAACCGTGACCACAAGCTGTAATAAGATCTGGACCCTGGATCTTGTGAAGCGTTCCAGCCCTAACAAACACTTATGTCTTTTCCAGCCTTGGTGGTGGTCACTATCGTCAACTACATCCTGTCTTTCATTGCTGCTGTTCTCTTCTTCATCTTCTACACCAAAGCTGATGATTGCTTCATCAACAAGTTCTTCATCAGCTTCAACATGTTGTTGTGCACAGTGGCCTCTGTTATCTCTGTGCTGCATAAAGTACAGGTACAGCACACATGGAAACACTCAACACATGCACTATACCAGGTGTCGGCAACCCAAAATGTTGAAAGAGCCATATTGGACCAAAAATACAAAAAAGTCATCTGTCTGGAGCCGCAAACAATTAAAAGACTTGTATAAGTGTGGCAACACATGATGTAAGTGGCGAATTATCTATATTAGCCTACTATCAAAATGACTTTAAAAGTCTTATATAAGTGTTATAATGATGGCAACACATGATCCATCCATCCATCCATTTTCTACCGCTTATTCCCTTCGGGATTGCGGGGGGGCGCTGTAGCCTATCTCAGCAACAATCGGGCGGAAGGCGGGGTACACCCTGGACAAGTCGCCACCTCATCGCAGGGCCAACACAGATAGACAGACAACATTCACACTCACATTCACACACTAGGGCCAATTTAGTGGGCAACACATGATGTAAGTGTGTATATTAGCTACATTAGCCTACTATCAAAATGACTATGTGTCGCAGGCTGACAAATCTTCGTTGACAGAAATGTTAAAATGTAATATTTATTCTACACATTTTTACAACTTTGGAAAACATTAGTAAAACTTCTCACAGGGTGAGATGACTCCTGGAAATGACTGTCTTAGAATGGCCAAAGGTATAGATGTGTGTGTCCAAGTTAAAGGAAACGGCAGGCTGTCTTCTTCTAATGGATTTATTACAATCTTTGCAAGCTGGCTAACATTTGCTGTGGTCTGGAACAACATGGCAGCCAAACAACTATCAGACATGCAGCCAATATTACATACGGCTAATATGTCATGAAACATGGAAAAATAAACTAAATACACAGTGGACATGAGTAAAGGAAATTAAATGAGCTCAAATATACCTACAAACAAAGCATAATGATGTAATATGTGCATACAGCTAGCCTAAATAGCATGTTAACATCGATTAGCTTGCAGTCATGCAGTGACCAAATATGCCTGATTAGCACTCCAACAAGTCAATAACATCAACAAAGCTCACCTTTGTGCATTCACGCACAGTATAAAACGTTTGGTGGGCAAAATGAGACAATGAAGGAGTGGCATAAAACACGTCTTTCTGTGGCAGTGTCGGAGAAAGTTGTACATGTAAACAAACTGTTGAGTCACAGTCCACACAACGGTGAGTTTAAGGGCCGCTGAAATTAGGAGGACGAAACGGCGCTCGCCAAATACTCTCATCAGTGAAGCATACACACAAACATATTAAACAGTGGGCTTTCTAACAATTAGGAAGGTTTGTGTCGCGTTTGTCCTCCTACAGAAACCATATTACAATGAAAAAGATATTTTACACCCCATTTTTTTCCCCTTTCCATACATTTTTGAAAAAGCTCCATGGAGCCACCAGGGCGCCGCTAAAGAGCCGCATGTGGCTGACCCCCTCCACTATACCGTACAGTGCTGCCTCGTGACCCCAAAGGGAATAAGCGGTAGAAAATGGATGGATGGATATACTGATACTGTGACTTTCCATGATTTTGATACTTATTAAATACCACGATACAAATGAAAAAAACTGCAACCATGTACTTTTAGATTGTGTTTACATTGCAGGCCACAGTGGCCCAAATCGGATTTATTTGAAATTAGATTTTTTTCCAGCTGACTTTTTTCACTGCAAGTAAAATGTGATTTTTATCAGACTCCAGTGTAAACGTGCATGTGGCCCCAATGTGGCCTCAACGTCATTTAGACTGTCCGCCCTGAGATCGGTAAGTCGGTAAATCGCTTTTAATAGATTTATTACAATCTTTGGCAAGCTAGGTAATGTTTGCTGTGGTCTGGAACAACATGGCACACATGGGGCGGTATGGCTCGGTTGGTACAGTGGCCGTGCCAGCAACTTGAGGGTTCCAGGTTCGATCCCCGCTTCCGCCATCCTAGTCACTGCCGTTGTGTCCTTGGGCAAGACACTTTACCCACCTGCTCCCAGTGCCACCCACACTGGTTTAAATGTACATTAGATATTGGGTTTCACTATGTAAAAGTGCTTTGAGTCACTAAAGAAAAGCGCTATATAAATATAATTCACTTCACTTCACACTTCAAATGGCACACAAACAACTATCTGAAATGCAGCCAATATTACATACAAATAATATGTCATGAGACATGCAAAACTAAATTATATACAAAGAGGATACAAGTAAAGGAAATTAAATGAGCTCAAATATACCTACAAACGAGGCACTTTTTTTTTTATTCAATAAGGAAGTCCTAACCCCTCTTCCTGACCCTCTGGGGCATACATCATTTATAGCAGTTAAGTGCCACCAGGACAAAAAAGACCTCAGGGTCTATTAAAAAAAAATTGGATACATTTTTTTTGTTGCTAAAATCTCTCAACTTTTGTCCGCAATTAAAATAGCCAACATGTTTATTTTCATGTTTATTGTCAACCCTTTGAAAAACCATGTGAATAATTATGTAAGTGTTTTTATTTTTTTTAAATGTGCATAAAGTGAGTTATCAGTATAGTAAATTCAAAGGGGCTGGGGTACTGGGGTAAAGATCAGCCTAAGGCACACACCTGTGCAATAACCATTCTGTATAATCAGCATCTTGATATGCCACACCTGTGCTCACTAATGGATTTAAACAGATTTGTGAACAATATTTGAGAGGAATAGGTATTTTGTGGGTATAGTAAAAGTTTTACATCATTGAGTTTAACTCATGAAAAATGGGAGCAAAAACAAGTGTTGCGTTTATATTTTTGTTCATTATATATATATACGTATTTTTCGGAGTATAAGTCGCACCGGAGTATAAGTCGCACCTGCCGAAAATGCATAATAAAAAAGGAAAAAAACATATATAAGTCGCACTGGAGCGCAGCCAAACAATGAAAAAAACTGCGACTTATAGTCCGAAAAATACGGTATATATATATATATATATATATATATATATATATATGTATATGTGTGTGTGTGTGTGTGTGTGTGTGTGTGTGTGTGTGTGTGTGTGTGTGTGTGTGTGTGTATTTTTCTTGGAAAACTGCCAAGAGGTTTGCACACTCTTGGCATTCTCTTGATGAGCTTCAAGCACACCTGTGAAGTGAAAACCATTTCAGGTAACTACCTCTTGAAGCTCATCGAGAGAATGCCAAAAGTGTACAAAAAAAGTAAACAGAGCAAAGGGTGGCTATTTTGAAGAAACTAGCATATAAAGCATGTTTTCAGTTATTTCACCTTTTTTGAAATAACTCCACATTCATAGTTTTGATGCCTTCAGTGACAATCTACAATGTAAATAGTCATGAAAATAAAGTAAATGCATTGAATGAGTAGGAGGTGTGTCCAAACTTTTGGTCTGTATTGTGTATATATATTTATTTATTTTGAATCACTTTTTAAAAATTATGAATGTTTTAGAATCGGGATGAATAAGAATCACGATTTGGCTGAGAATCAATGTTTTTGTGCACTTCTTGTATTTACTGTTTTTGAAATTTGATGGGAAAATTTTGGTCAAGGGTTTGATGCGGTGGTGGCTTCTCCAAGGGTTTATTGTAAGTCATCATTTATATGTATTTCACATTGTTTTATGCATGTAAAACTATGATTATTGTCATTTTTGGGTGTCTGGAATAGATTAATTGGATTTGCATTGTTTCAATGTGTATGATTTCCATACAATGCGGTTTTCAACAGACCTTTTGGAACAGATTCCTAACAAAAACCATGGTAGCACTGAACTATGCAGTTAACTGTGAAACCTCTAGCTTCATTTCTTCTCAAAGCATTTCATTCTTCACATGTATTTTTTCAAGCTAACACTGCAAATACAGTATATCATCTGGAAATCTCCTCAAACTATTCAGAATTTTCTTTGCTTGCTCAAAGGATCTGAAATGTGATATTTTTTTTTTGTTTAAATGGAGTTCCATGTAGACTGACTGTAACTGAATGTCTTGCATGATGATTGTGTTTGGCAGGAATGTCAGCCTCGCTCTGGTCTCCTGCAGTCGTCCATCATCACCCTGTACACCATGTTCCTCACCTGGTCTGCCATGAGCAACGAACCAGGTCAATGACTTGCAGTCGTCTAGTAGATTGTACACACATCATAAACCATTGGATAATAACTTGATTCAAAGTATATATATCGCAGTCAAAGAAGTCTCTCTACTGTTTAGGAAATATTTCAGTGCTTGCTTTATGAATATGGATTATTTTTTGTGCCAAATGAAACAATAGACAATTAATAAAATAATAAACCATGTCAAAACAAGGTAACATAATGATTTACAGTAAATGTCAACCAGCCATGGGAAATCCCTCAGCACTCGTTAGACATGAAAAGTATTTGCTGTGGTTGTGGTCTACCTTGCCTTCCAATCAATTAGATCATTGGCCCCGCCCACCACCTGATTGACGACTGACAGATTATTTTCTGACGTTGCTGTCAATGTTGGCGCTCAATGACACAAAAGACCACAATAGAAAATCTATCATTAAATTCATTAGAAATATGTCAACCAATAAATAAGAAAAAGAATAGGTCATTAAATAAATACAAATATTTAATTATACAAATAGGGGAACAATCCAATGAGTCATTAAATAAATAAAAAGGTCAAATAAACAATAAATACACCAAATAAATGATAAATAATACACAAATAGATCAAATAGTTAATAAATAAATCATATAAATTATGAATAAATCAAATTAGAAATAGATCATCACATAAATTATAAATAAATCAAATAAGAAAAATATAATCAAATACTTAAAGTAAATCATCAAATAAAATAATAGATCAAGTATTGTAAATAACAAATATTTTATCAAATAAATAATACATGAACTACTGTAAACTCAAAATGCATCAAAAAAGTCGGTAAAATAGATAAACAAGAAATATGTCATCACATAAATAACACAGATCAAATAAATTATAAATATGTTGTCATAAGAAATATATCATAAAACAAAACAAAAATAGAAATAGTTGAATAAATAAATAAGAAATATTCCATCAAATAAATAAGAAATAAATCAAGTACTGTATATAAAAAAAATAGGTCATCAAATAAATAATAAAAATTGATTAAATAAATAAGAAATACATTAAATGATTAAAAATAATAATAAATAAAAAATAGGTCGTCAAATGAATAAAATTAATAAGAAAAAAAGATCATAAAATACAGAAAAGGTTTCAATAAAATCATTTGAGAGTATATTTACCAAATTTGAATATTGAACAGTTTGATGAACGCCTGCATATGATGTTTAGATTGAAGATGTATTTTTGTGTAGATTTAATATACAGTGGTTATGAGTTGATTGGTTCTGTGACAGAGGTTCCTACCTTGAAAAACGTGTATTGCGAAAGGCGTCGCCCTTTGAAATGAAAGAAAATGTACTATTTTGGTACTTGCCACCCAAAACATCCCAATTTTAACATGTAACCTTCCTTTTAAAAACAAAACAAACTTTTCTGTAAAAGGTATTGTATGAAAAACAATACAATATATACAATGTAGTACAAACAACTACAGTAGTTTTAAGACATAATGTAATAATAATGTACAACATTTACGTGGGAGAATGAACTGTGACGGTGTCTCCTTCCTGTTGCTTTTTTGTCAAACACACCAACTTCCGTGGATAAAATGTCCACAAAATGTAGATTTTATTTTTGGCGTTATCCACTCATTCTGCTTCAGTATGGTGCAGACTTGCAGTGATACGCGCTGCTTCACCAAGTTAGCTCGCTACACGCTCTGTCATGTATTTGATGATTTATTTATCTAATTCAATGAATATCAATTCACTTCTTTTTATTACTGTCCTTAACACTATTTCTTCCTTCCTGTGCTTGGGAAAACAAAGTTATGTGCATCTCTAGCTACAAGCTAATGCTAGCGAGTCGGACCGGATGTTTTGGTTGGATTTAATGAGGTTCACTGTGACATTTGCTACGCCAACGAGCGGCATTGAGGCTTGTAACACAAATGTTTGCGCTTACCCTGAAGCATAACAATCTAAAAAAGATGTTTAAGCTGCAGCACTCGTATATTCCCAAGGTACCACTTGGCAAAGTCTTATTTTTGAAGTAGAAACGATGTGACAGCGTTTACAGTATTTTCTTTAACACCATTGCTTGTCTTTTTGATTTCAAGATCGGACATGCAACCCGAGCCTGCTGAGTATCTTTCAGCAGATGGCAGGGCCCACCGTGGCCCCCGTGGAGGTGGACAACCAGACTGCTGTGGTGGTCATTGGCACGGAGGAACCCATCCTCACATCACCTTACCTGCAGTGGTGGGATGCTCAGAGCATCGTGGGGCTCACTATATTCGTCTTATGCATCATCTACTCAAGGTGTGTTTACAGTTTGGAAACGGTATTCAATGCAGTATAAACACATGCATAGTGTTTTCTCACTCTTTGTTACCTCCACCAGGGGGTTATTTAACTGTTGCGTGTTTTTCTGTTAGTTAATTAGTTAGTTAGTTAGTTACCAAGCAACATAGCTCAACATGTTAGTGCGGATTTTGATAAAACCTTTTTTTTGTCATATTTCAAAGTTGAAGTTCATATATACATATATCTATAATTAATTGCATAATTAATCTGCATATATACATGATTAATCAGATATTTTTTTGATTAATCACATGAGTTAACTTGTTGTTTTTGACAGCCTATATACAGTCGTGGTCAAAAGTGTACATACACTTGTAAAGAACATAATGTCATGGCTGTCTTGAGTGTCCAATAATTTCTACAACTCTTATTTTTTTGTGATAGAGTGATTGGAGCACATACTTGTTGGTCACAAAAAACATTCATGAAGTTTGGTTCTTTTATGAATTTATTATGGGTCTACTGAAAATGTGACCAAATCTGCTGGGTCAAAAGTATACATACAGCAATGTTAATATTTGCTTACATGTCCCTTGACAAGTTTCACCGCCATAAGGCGCTTCTGGTTGAATTTTTGACCACTCCTCTTGACAAAATTGGTGCAGTTCAGCTAAATGTGTTGGTTTTCTGACATGGACTTGTTTCTTCAGCATTGTCCACCCGTTTAAGTCAGTACTTTGGGAAGGCCATTCTAAAACATTCATTCTAGCCTGATTTAGCCATTTTTTTTTACCACTTTTGATGTGTGTTTGGGGTCATTGTCCTGTTGTAACACCCAACTGTGTCCAAGACCCAACCTCCGGGCTAATGATTTTAGGTTGTCCTGAAGAATTTGGAGGTAATCCTCCTTTTTTACACTCTGTAAAGCACCAGTTCCATTGGCAGCAAAACAGGCCCAGAGCATAATACTACCACCACCATGCTTGACGGTAGGATGGTGTTCCTGGGATTAAAGGTCTCACCTTTTCTCCTCCAAACATATTGCTGGGTATTGTGGCCAAACGGCTCAATTTTTGTTTCATCTGACATCACATGGACTATAATAAGACCTTTTGGAGGAAATTTCTGTGGTCATATGAAACAAAAATGTAGCTGTTTGGCCACAATACCCAGCAATATGTTTGGAGGAGAAAAGGTGAGGCACATATGTATGATGCACATCTCGTCAGAACAACAATGTTTCGTTCAAAAGACTGGTTCATAATTTTATATTCTTTTTAAAATTCCACTGGTGGCTACTAGTTTCTATCATGGAAACAATCAGTGGCAGCGACTAGATTGGTTCAGAATTTTTCAGATTTACTTGAATAATTCCCGAGAGGGACAACCGGTAGAAAATGGATGGATGGAATTAGGAAATACTGTTTGTAAACATACAATGTATTTGAATTTTTGGTAAATTCAATGAGGTAATGCCATATCTTCATGCGTTGACAGTAAAATTATAATTGGGATTTTTTTTTTTTTTTAGTTTTAATTTTTCCGTTTAGAAGTTTGAAAAAGTTTAAAAAGATTTCAAATTTGATCTTGGAAAATGTGCAGATACCCTGATTATAAAAACACACATAAACAGTGTGAACACTGTTGATTTCTCCTCAGCATTCGTTCCTCCAGCACCAGCCAGGTGAACAAACTGACTATGGCCTCCAAAGACTCCACCATCCTGTCAGAGGCTGGAAGTCTGGACTCCTCTGGAGTCCAGACTCACTCAGTACCGAGGCGTGTGAAGGACAATGAGCAGGACCTGGTCCAATACAGCTACTCTTTTTTTCACTTCATGCTCTTCCTCGCCTCCCTTTACATCATGATGACACTCACCAGCTGGTACAGGTCAGTACGACTATATACAGTATATAAATATTTAAAAACAACAATGATCAATAATTTTTATCATGAAGTCAAGCACTAGCAATTACGTTTTTACTACACTTCACAGACTAGAACAAGTATTACGTCTAACTACAACTACAAACGCCAAAACCAGTGAAGTTGGCACGTTTTAACAACACTCAGTAAACGTTTGGGAACTGAGGAGACCAATTTTTGAAGCTTTTCAGGTGGAATTCTTTCTCATTCTTGCTTGATGTACAGCTTAAGTTGTTCAACAGTCCAGGGTCTCCGTTGTGGTATTTTAGGCTTCATATTGTGCCACACATTTTCAATGGGAGACAGGTCTGGACTACAGGCAGGCCAGTCTAGTACCCGCACTCTTTTACTATGAAGCCACGCTGTTGTAGCACGTGGCTTGGCATTGTCTTGCTGAAATAAGCAGGGGCGTCCATGGTAACGTTGCTTGGATGGCATCATATGTTGCTCCAAAACCTGTATGTACCTTTCAGCATTAATGGCGCCTTCACAGATGTGTAATTTACCCATGTCTTGGACACTAATACACCCCCATACCATCACAGATGCTGGCTTTTCAACTTTGCGCCTATAACAATCCGGATTGTTCTTTTTCTCTTTGGTCCGGAGGACACGACGTCCGCAGTTTCCAAAAACAATTTGAAATGTGGACTCGTCAGACCACAGAAAAGTTTTCCACTTTGCATCAGTCCATCTTAGATGAGCTCGGGCCCAGCAGAGCCGGCAGCATTTCTGGGTGTTGTTGATAAATGGCTTTCGCTTTGCATAGTAGAGTTTTAACTTGCACTTACAGATATAGCGACGATCTGTAGTTACTGACAGTGGTTTTCTGAAGTGTTCCTGAGCCCATGTGGTGATATCCTGTACACACTGATGTCGGTTTTTGATGCAGTAGCACCTGAGGGATCGAAGGTCACAGGCATTCAATGATTGTTTTCAGCCCTGCCGCTTACGTGCAGTGATTTCTTCAGATTCTCTGAACGTTTTGATGATATTACGGACCGTAGATGGTGAAATCTCTAAATTCCTTGCAATAGCTCGTTGAGAAATGTTGTTCTTAAACTGTTGGACAATTTTCTCACGCATTTGTTGACAAAGTGGTGACCCTCGCTCCATCCTTGTTTGTGAATGACTGAGCATTTCATGGAAACTGCTTTTATACCCAATCATGGCACCCACCTGTTCCCAATTAGCCTGTTCACCTGTGAGATGTTCCAAATACGTGCTTGATGAGCATTCTTCAACTTCCTCAGTCTTTTTGCCACTTGTGCCAGCTTTTTTGAAACATGTTGCAGGCATCAAATTCCAAAGGTGCAAATATTTGCAAAAAAATAACAAAGTTTTCCAGTTCGAACATTAAGTATCTTGTCTTTGCCTTCTATTCAATTGAATATAGGTTGAAAAGGATTTGCAAATCATTATATTCTGTTTTTATTTACCATATTTGGAACATCCCACAGGTGAACAGGCTAATTGGGAACAGGTGGGTGCCATGATTGGGTATAAAAGCAGCTTCCATGAAATGCTCAGTCATTCACAAAAAAGGATGGGGCGAGGGTCACCACTTTGTCAACAAATGCGTGAGCAAATTGCTTAAGAACAACATTTCTCAACCAGCTATTGCACGGAATTTAGGGATGTCACCATCTATGGTCCATAATATCATTAAAAGGTTCAGAGAATCTGCATAAATCACTGCACGTAAGCAGCAAGGTTCAAAACCAACATTAAATGCCCGTGACCTTGGATCACTCAGGCGGTACTGCATCAAAAACCGACATCAGTGTGTAAAGGATATCACTACATGGGATCAGGAACACTTCAGAAAACCACTGTCAGTAACTGCAGTCTGTCACTACATCTCTAAGTGCAAGTTAAAACTCTACTATGCAAAGCGAAAGCCATTTATCAACAACACCCAGAAACGCCACTGGCTTCACTGGGCCCGAGCTCATCTAAGATGGACTGATGCAAAGTGGAAAAGTGTTCCGTGGTCTGACGAGTCCACATAACAAATTGTTTTTGGAAACTGTGGATGTTGTGTCCCCTAAACCAAAGAGGAAAAGAACCATCCGGACTGTTATAAGCGCAAAGTTCAAAAATCAGCATCTGTGATGGTATGGGGGTGTATTAGTGACCAAGGCATGGGTAACTTACACATCTGTGAAGGCACCATTAATGCTGAAAGGTACATACAGGTTTTGGAGCAACATATGTTGCCATCCAAGCAACGTTATCATGGACGCCCCTGCTTATTTCAGCAAGACAATGCCAAGCTACATTCTGCACATGTTACAACAGCTTGGCTTTGAAGTAAAAGAGTGCAAGTACCAGACTGGCCTGCCTGTAGTCCAGACCTGTCTCCCATTGAAAATGTGTGGCACATTATGAAGCGTAATATACCACAACGGAGACCCCGGACTGTTGAACAACTTAAGCTGTACATCAAGCAAGAATGGGAAAGAATTCCTCCTGAAAAGCTTCAAAAATTGGTCTCCTCAGTTCCCAAACGTTTACTGAGTGTTGTTAAAAGGAAAGGCCATGTAACACAGTGGTAAAAATGCCCCTGTGACAACTTTTTTGCAATGTGTTGCTGCCATTAAATTCTAAGTTAATGATTATTTGCAAAAAAAAATGTTTCTCAGTTCGAACATTAAATATCTTGTCTTTGCAGTCTATTCAATTGAATATAAGTTGAAAAGGATTTGCAAATCATTGTATTCTGTTTTTATTTACCATTTACACAACATGCCAACTTCACTGGTTTTGTACAAAATTAACAGGAGGGGAGGTGTAGAAGAACCTTTCCTGACAAAGTATCATTGACCCTGACTTTCTGGTTTCTGTTTGATAAAAATAAAATACAAACAATATCAAGCCCAGTATCATTGGGCATTTTTCTTGGAGAAAGTTTAAATGGTATCTTGTAGCCATTGAGAAAAGACGCTGGCTGGACCACCATGCATATTTAATGAGCCGCAAGTGAAGTCATTTAAATCCAAGCAATAGGGCAGCTGCACAATTATTGGAATTTAAATGGCGAGAAAAAAAGAAAGAAAAAGAAATGGCGATTTTGGCTGCCACAATGAAATTAAGCTGATCGTTGGCAATAATAACATTTAAAAAGCAGGCTCTGCTGCATATTAAATCAAGCACTTCCTCGGCCCACACAGGCAAGAAAGCAACAACTTTAGGACTAACCCTAGACATTCCTATTACGGCAGTTATGTTGCCAAGTCTGTTAGTTATGTTGCCATCGGAAGTAGTAAAGTGGTGTTTGTTGTAGTCCAAACGCAGATTACAGCATCAGCAGCAAGTGGCCAGCAGTGTGGGTGAAGATCACGTCCAGCTGGTTGTGTTTGTGTTTGTACATTTGGACCCTGCTGGCTCCCATCATCCTCACCAACAGAGACTTCAGCTGATCCTCCTCAGAATATACCACACACATCACATGTGGCCATCATGCCAGGTATGCTGCTTGTAGTACTAGTAGTTGTAGTTAGTATTGAACAAGTAGTGCAGAACAGTTTCTGGTTTCAGTCAACGAAGAAATCTTCTTGAAACTTTTATTTGGTTACATTTTCATTCAAACCATGACAGGTCAATTCGCTTCCAAGAATATAAAAATATTGTGTTGTCTTTATGTGACACACTGAATCACGTTACTTTGCGAGTAGATTACCTATTATTACAACCTATTTTTCTAAATATTCCAAATATTTATAAACTGTACTTTGGAGAACACTTTTTGTTGTCATATTTCAAAGTTGAAGTTCATATTTAATAAATTGCAGAATTAACCTGCACATATACATGATTAATCAGATATTTTTTTGATTAATCACATGAGTTAACTTGTTTTTGACAGCCTATATATGTACTGTATGTATGTGTATGTGTGTGTATATACTGTATGTATGTGTGTGCGTGTGTGTGTGTGTGTGTGTGTGTGTGTGTGTGTGTGTGTGTGTGTATACTGTATATATATATATATATATATATATATATATATATATATATATATATATACACACATATATATATATATATATATATATATATATATATATATATATATATATATATATATATATAAGGGATTTTCCTGAAGAACAGGGAAACCTGCGAAACAGGCTTGCAGGGATGAAATAGTCTGTGTTTTTTCCTAACGTATATTCCGCTCTATCTCGGTATTGAGCACTGTGTAACGGATAAACCACAGAAACCTTGAGTATATACTATATTTATAGTATATGTATAAATGTATGTATGTATGTATATATACATATATAGTATAATATGTGTGTGTGTATATATATATATATATATATATATATATGTATGTATGTGTATATATCAGAGGTGGGACCAAGTCATTGCTTTGCAAGTCACAAGTAAGTCTCAAGTGTTTGCCCTCAAGTCCGAGTCAAGTCCCGAGTCAAGACAGAGCAAGTCCGAGTCAAGTCCAAAGTCAAGACTGGAAAGTCTCAAGTCAAGTCCCAAGTCCTGCATTTTGAGTTTCGAGTCCTTTCAAGTCGTTTAACCACAGACTAATAGGGACGGCGTGGCGCAGTGGAAGAGTGGCCGTGCGCGACCCGAGGGTCCCTGGTTCAATCCCCACCTAGTACCAACCTCGTCATGTCCGTTGTGTCCTGAGCAAGACACTTCACCCTTGCTCCTGATGGGTGCTGGTAGCGCCTTGCATGGCAGCTCCCTCCATCAGTGTGTGAATGGGTAAATGTGGAAGTAGTGTCAAAGCGCTTTGAGTACCTTGAAGGTAGAAAAGCGCTATACAAGTACAACCCATAATATATTTACACAGATTGTGTATGCTTTTAAAATGCTGTATTTATTTATTAAAACAAGTGCATTTGAAATTGCAGGGAAAAAGATAGTGCTGACATTGCACTTCAAAATAGTCATTTTAAACATGTAACTTATTCCTTTACAGAATAAACACATTTGAAAAAAACAAGTGCAACTGTACTTATTTGCACAAAAGTGTTAACATTGTATTTCAATGGCATATTGCATTGTAACTAGTTCCACAGCAGTTTCTATCCTGTTCTTACCTTATCTCATTGATCTCATCTCATACTGTATGTGTGTTTATGTGTGCGTACACATGAAAAACATAACAAATATATGAACATAACAATGAACAGAGTTGTACTTTTTAGATGTCAGGACCCTATGCAATATGTACGCATATTCTTAATATAGTATACATTTTAACTGAC